>NC_047129.1:31563190-31863190 GCF_009829125.3 Periophthalmus magnuspinnatus
CGAAGTATAAGTACAAGTCGCACCGGAAAAGTTAAAGGTCAGATCTGTGGAGAGATGACTCCGCTCGTCTGGCAATAAAACACTTGTGATTGAATGAAAGCAACATTGATAGAGTTTAAGGCAAAGCAATGATATGTCCAAGCAGTAGAAGAAGTTACAGAGTGTGACTTTAACTTCACAGAAATAAACGTAAACACTGAAATATGTATCACCAGTTCTCAAATTCTCACAAACAAATCCAGAAGGTCTAATTTTGTCCATTAAACGTGACCAAATATACACCTCAGGGTTAGTCGTCTGGTTGATTAATCGACATAAACAATATAATATAAATAGTATTATAAAAAAATATATATAAAAAAATATAAATATAATAAATAATATAATAAACATAAATATAATATAAATACAAGGGTAGTTTAACTTAAAAATGTAACCTGAATTTCTGCCTTAAAGTTTTAGGTTATTTTAAGTTATATTATGTTTTTGTTGTTGTTTTGTTTCAATCACTCACGTTTAACACACAAACCCCACACATTTAGGCTGAGTTCTTCTCTCAAACTGAAAACGCTCTGTTCCACCTTGTGATGTCATCATGTGGTGATCCAGGAAGTGCTCCGCTGTGTTTTTAAACTCCACACACCTTCACTAGAATCACTTGATTAGAAATGTCTTTGCGTCCTGGTGAATCAGATGGTGTCTCATCTGAATAAAAAGGTAAAACTGTTTGTTTTTAAAGGTAACTGCTTAATTCTAGTCTCTTGTAGAGTAAAACAGTTCAATTGAGGATTAAAACAGCACTTTAAAAGTACCGCTTCATGACATCACAAGGTGCAATAGAGCATTTTGAGCTTTGGTGATGTAGACAGGCTAATAAAACATTACTTAAACATGTGTGAATGAAACAAAACACAACTCCAGGTCTGTTTTTAAGGAGGTAACAACATTATAACATGACTTAAAGCTCACAAGAGTCAATCTTGCGTAATACAGGACATTTAAATCGTCTTACAGTTATGATACACTGGGATTAATATGGGGCAACAGCAGCAAAGGCAAGGTATTTAGTGAGTTTGCTGAAAGTTTAATCAGTATTTTTTCATATAAACACACAGTTTCGGTATGTTTCTGTATAAATAGTTGCTTTTGCATGAACCCCTGTGTAGTTTTAGTCACAAATATGGTCAGATTATAGAGATACTAAATAGTTTTGAGAGTCAACCGAGCATTTCTTTAGTCGACTACAGCTCTAATATACACAAAAGTCTATGCTAGAACAAAAGCATCATATGGACATATATATACTGTGATATATAGAGGATATAGGAGGTGTAATGGAGCCCCCAGACACCGCAGTCTTCAGGGAGATTAGGAGATCTAAAGCTGGTCTATTCATAAACTACTTTGTTAATTAACATATGGATTAACTTACATTCAAATTAATACATTTAATCCGTGCCTCTATTATTGTAACTATATCCCTCTCTAGTTCTCATTAAGTCACACGAGAGGATTTATTTTTTAGCTTGGGAATAGAAAAAGCTTTGAAATATTACCCAGTCGGACATTAGAATGTACTAATTTTAGATTTACAGAACAAAACTTTGATATTATATTCAATATTACAACATTAAGAGCCATTTTTAAGAAGAAAGAGAAGAGTTTCTTTCAGTGTTTCATGATACAAAAATGACAAACTTGATTTTGATACTAAGGAATAGGCTTGATACTTAATACTGATCCCGATACGATACCACGACCATAATAAAAACGCTCTTTCTTTCGACAATAGAATGTGATTTTCAACATTAAATGATAGTATTTTCTTTTATATCCCTCAGTCGTCCAGTAGGTCTATAGTGGTTCATGGCGTAGACTAGTCTATGTGTCTTATACTTGTTCTCATGTGACTTTTTTAGTATCGATACTTGGTCAAATGAGTCTCTAGTTTCAATACGAGCTTTAGTATTAATGAGCATTGGATTTTTAATACTTTTGACAACCCTAACTTCTTCTAAAAGCACATTTTGTAACTTTTCTTGTGAAGGGTTGGCTTGAAGTAGCAAAAATAAATAAAATAATAATAATAAAAAATAAATAAATAATAAATAATAAATTAATAATAAATAATAGTAATATTTTTTTTTCATAATAAACAACATTGCCTTTATTTCTTTGTTTCTATAATTATCATATATAACATCAAACGTCACAATAAACTTGTTTGCCATTACAACAGTAACCACTCGACATGTCCGTTCCACGTCTAATAATAAACTCCTCAACCTCACTCAAAATGTTATGATCGAGAATAGGATCCCACCTCATACAATCCATGTGAGAAAAAGCGTTTTCCAAAGCTAAAAATACACAAACCCTTCAGTGACTTTCATCCGTGCTGTATCTATATGTTTGTCAAGGGCAACTTTACTAATTCAAAATGCTGTAATATTGAAAAAGAAAACGGTAAAACACCTGAAAAGTTTATTTAAAAGTGGAAAGCTGTTTCGTCAAAGCAACCTGACAATCAATCAACTTGTCTGATAATATTAATTAATTGTAAAAATGACCCCTGAATTAATATTAGGCGTTTCGATTCCAGGTTCAACTCAACGCAACAAGTTCCACACAAACTTAAGCAAGAGCAGAGCTTAAAAAACCCAATATAAAAGTGGCACAATCACCTGAAAACTAATAAAAAGTCAAGCAGTGTAAATGTAAATGTATCTCTCTGTATGTCTTTAAGTCTATTGGCAGCCAGCCCCAAGAGCACAAAATGATTGGTTGAAAAGTATTATGACAAATGTCCAAAGCACCACCCATCCCATTCAAAGTGTCCTCCAAAAAACTCCAAGAAGAACACGTTAAACTTTGGCAAAAACTCCTCAGGGACTCCCTCGAAAACTTCCAATAACGTATCCGACCTTATTCCCAATCAAACGCATCTTTCCCTTTATTTCCGTCGCGCCCCTGAGGTATCCTATTATCATTCCTAATCACCTCTCCTGCATCTCAAACAACCTTCTAAAAACTTTTCATTCACGCAGCTCCCAGTTGGCGTCGCATTTCGCCGCGACTTCCGACAAACAAAAAGCCAAAAACAACAACATCCATAAATGCATAAATACCTCCCCGCGTGTGCCCAGAGGAAGGGTGCCGTCGGTCGGGTAGATGTTGGCGATACGGCGGCTCCTCTCTGGTTCTCTCTGGAGCTGCTTGTCTCCGTGTTTGCCGCGCTGGGGAGAGTGAGAGTCTTTTTCTGGCTGGTATATCTAATTAGAAACCAGGGCTGCTGCTGCTTCTGCCGCCGCCGCCGCCGCCACCGCCGCTGCTGCTGCTGCTCCTGCTATCGGCCGAACCATCTACCTCTCCAATCTCTCCTGACTCAATCTTCCCCCACCATCTCTGATTTTCTTTTATATTTATGCTGGAATATTTAATTGTAGACAAAAGGTTACTCTGGGCTCTATTCATTGCGCACAGGCAGAATAATCTCTTTAAAAGGCTTGACATTTCAGGCTTTTCAAAGGGGGCTGAAAAAATTATATCCCCTCTTTTGTTAATCAATGAAGTAGAACTGGCCCGAACAAAGGAATTAAATTGCTCGGTTGGTTTAATAAAAACGCGCAGAAATAGCTGCTTCCTCTGGGCTTTTGTGCCTAGCTGCTGGCTGGCTCTCCCCAACCCCTATATACGCAAACCACTGTAATTCCATATGATTTGAGGGGCAAATTCTCTCATTTCTCACACAGTTACTGGCGTTGAAATCCCATTGAGAGAGCAAAGGAGCCGCGGCGAGTGGGATCTCTTGCCTGGCTGGTTAGCTGGCTAGCAAAACTGGGAATCTCGCTCTTTGAATCTGACTCCGAACTGAGGCGCAGACAGCGAGTCCACTACAATTTACAATTTCTATACTGTCTCTGGCGCAGAAAAACATTGTAATTATGCAAATGATAGGGGCAATAATTAGGGCCTACGCGGTGGGCTTTGTGAGCGTTTCGGTCCGTAGCGGGAAGCGTAGCGGCGGTGAAAAGGCTCCTCACACAAGACCAGATGTTCAGAGCGATGCCTGGTCCAGAACTCTCCATCAGCCCCACTGGCTCAGAGGGAAATAATCAAACGTGTGTGTTAGAACAGGGATGAAAAAAAAAAATCGTATTCCGGAGATGATCTGGTGTTTCGGTAACATTGCCGTATCGTGATCGAGTACGTTTTTGTCTTAAAGAGCGGGTATTAAAATCAAAAATGCAAAATCGAGCATAAATTCTACCGTGTTTTAACGTTGTTCCCTCGTCAAAAACATGTCTGAAGAGGTTTTAAATGTCATCCATGCATGTTTGAGTAATCTAGCGATCTCTCCCGGGCTCTATTCGAACTCTCCGTACTGTTAGCTTTAAAATTCTGTACGAGGCTCCGCCCACAAGTCTATGTAACCCACGCTCCACATGAACATTCTCCATAAATATACAAAAACATGATGCAAAACTGGACACAGCAACGTGACAAACCTGATGTGATGTGCGGTAGTTTCATTAGCGCTATGAAGGGGGGGGGGACTTAGCGTGGAGAGCAAAGCGAGGAGAGACTCAGAGCGTAAAAAACAAAAGAATAATACATTGTTTTCATTGAATATAGCATTTTCAAAACAGTAAAAGGTTAAGGAAACTCCCGCACACCGTCTCACTCTTGATTCTATTTTATTCTTACGTTTCAGTCGTCGAAACTTTGCAAGAATAAAATTGAGTCAAGAGTGAGACGTGTGCGGGAGTTTCCTTAACCTTTTAGACCAAGTTCTTCTCCTGCGCACCTGTCGCCCAGTCAGGTGTGCAGAGTCTACACAGAAACGAGAATAAAAGGAAACATGGTAATATAAATATGTTATGTGTTAGCGGTTAATACTCCATAGAAGTAAAACGCCTTAAACTGGTTCAGACCTGGTTCAGACCTGGTTCAGACCTGGTTCAGACCTGGTTCAGACCTGGTTCAGACCTGGTTCAGACCTGGTTCAGACCTGGTTCAGACCTGGTTCAGACCTGGTTCAGACCTGGTTCAGTTAATATATAAATACATAAATAAATACAGTTTTGTGCTCAAATAAAGTCACTTTTCGTCACTTTTAAACCTTCTATTGATCAACGTCGTCGATGAATGAGCGACAAGTGGATTTGATCAACTGTAAAAGTGTGAATTTCCAGAAGAAGCAGACGACTGTCGCTGTATCTTCAGAGTTCAGATCGTGTTTAAAAGTGAAGCTGTGATCTCCCTCCTATGTTAGACAGTCGCTCAGACACAGACAGGTCGGTGGTTCAATGCCGGGTCAGGGCTGCTCGGCTTTGGATTACGGTCTAGATTTCAAAATTGGAATACATTTCAACATCGCGCAAAACTGGAAACTTCGGTGCTACAATCTCTATTTAATAACCTGTTTACGCACTTTTATACTGATACTCGTATATGTTTTTAATGTTTTATATGGACTTTAACACTTTTTACTCTTGACTATTTTTATTAAGTGTTTTGTTTGTTTGTTTTGTGTGGATTGTATTTTAAAACAGCACATCCATGATAAAGAGTCTGGGCGCTCTCAATGGGTTTCTCTGTATAAAAAAAGAGAAAGAAAAAAGAAGAAAGATGCTGCTCAAAGTTCATTTTAAAAGCATCGAGAAGAATTGACAAAAAGACTGAAATACGAACTGACAAACAAACACGAGAATCGCGTTTTAGGACATGTTTTTACAGATCTAAACTACAGGGTTAGATGTTTTTATGCAGAATAAGACAGGAGATTTTGTTACGGCACTTCAGAAATGGCAGCCTTTGTGATTTCGATTTCAACTATGATTAACCCTCTGACGCATGAATTATGAAAGCCTTGGTCAACATTTTTTCCTGAAGTTTTTTTAATTCTTCTAAGGACATGAAACAACATTGTGAACTGCCTGTAAAAGTGAATTAAGTTGTGTTCTATTGTAAATACTGTAAATATACAAACACATGTTTCTTTTTATGCTTTGAAAAACACTGTATAGACGCAATGTTTAGGCCTGAACAAGAAAACCAATTAGAGGAAATTTACTTGTAGTTACACCGACTCACCACTGAATTGACCTCAATGGAGTGTGGCAGCAGAGAGCACTCCAGAGGCTCCACCACATAAACCAATGCATTAAAGAGAAAGTTATGTTTTAGTTGTCGTCCACTGCAGTGACCGCTGTGCACCAGAGGGTTAATCTTGAGTCCTACTACTATATCGCAAACTTGGCATTGTACCACTGCCACATTTTGACTCTACGCATGAAAGTAACGTGTAAAACTGTGTGATTGAACATAAATCCATCAGCTCAAGTCTCCACCTCTTTGCCTTCTCCAGATATTTTACAGTTCAAAAACGTTCTCTCTGTTCATGTTTCTATCTGCCTTCATTTGAGTTGTTCTATTTTTAAATGTATTTTTTCTAACTGTGCTCAAAATACCCTTGGGGATCAATAAAGTTAAATTGATTGATGGATTGAGTAATACCTGTCGGAGTCTAAACATGCCCAAGTCTGCACAACAAACTTCAGAGGTTACATAGTTTTTCCTGTGATGTTTAAGGATCCGTTCACACTTGTCCTGGTTAGAGTCCAATTTAGTCCTGTTCTAGTCCAGGCTTACGTCAAGATTTAGTCCCAAAACCCTTAATTTTGATGTTGTGTACGTGTGTATTTGCAACACCAAGTCTCTCCTGATTTAACCAGTATGTCCCTTGTCGTTAAAGTTAATTTTTTTACCTTTCTGCACTGCAAGGACATGACAGGGAGCCACAAAGAACATTAACCTCGATTTGCACAGACAGCAGCACAACATATAATGACAATATAAACAGGTTTTACATATTTACAAATATCTGAACGTTTTATGAGGTGAAGAGGCTGAGCCAAAACTCTCAGATTGTTCTCTCAGTTGGCTCGGTGCACAACACTTTGCACAATTTTATCTCTATAAGGTTTTTTACAGATCACGCTAAAAGGAATAAATACTTAAATATCAGGCAATGGACACGGAGCTGGATGTTAAACACACACACACGACACAAATAAAATAAATACTTCATCAGAGACACTGCTGTGTTTAGAAAGAGACGTGTTTGTGTCTCAATGCCAACGCTAATGCTAATTTTGAGGCATTATAAGTGTTAAAACAATGCCACAAACTGAAGTATTCTGCGTATAAAAATAACTGGGTAGTCTTTATTTCAGTTAATTCAGATTTTAATAGGTTGTTTATTTTGTGTTTCCCGATTTTACGGAGCCTATTAGGTGTGTCAGGGATGGGACAAAGAGATAAAACTGACGCAAGATTGTGCACATATGAGAAAAATTATCTTGTGAGTTGTTTTTTTTTTAATATTTGGGCAAAAAAGGGTTAGCTTTGTCAGAGTAAAATCTCTTGAGAAGATGTAAATCCTAAAAGCAGTAACACAATGACCGCTATAAAACTATTAAATTAAATAAAAGCTAAAAGTATGAAACCAAATTTGGGAACTGAACCCCACAATTTATTTGTGAAATCTCATCCCGTCTCGTTCTCGTGGAAAAACTGTGACATAGTCCCATCCCGAACAATCAGGTCAACCCATGTTCCAACTCACCTGTGGCCGTGAGCGCTGGGTCAGCACAGGAGCTGGAGGACGTCTGGGCATGTCTGCTGTGACCTTTGACCCTGTGAGAATGAATGGAAGAACATTTAGTCAACAGTCACATCGCTTGTTGAGTCTAATATCAAGCCTAATTAAATGACTCCAGTTTTAATATTATTTTTCAGTCCTATTGTGGTTTATATTAAATGTAGTATATGTAAAAGGATATTAAATGTAGTATGTGTAAAAGGATATTAAATGTAGTATATGTAAAAGGATATTAAATGTAGTATATGTAAAAGGATATTAAATGTAGTATATGTAAAAGGATATTAAATGTAGTATATGTAAAAGGATATTAAATGTAGTTTTAGCCCAAACTTAGTCCAGTTTCAGGTTGGAAATGATGATAACCTGAAAGATGAGCGAACACACTGGCAGCCATTGGATTATGTGGAGCAATACACTGACTCAGAGCTGATGAAACTCAACGCTGACTGTACAAATGCCATGTCCCCGGCTAACAGTGGGAGATCGCTCAAAACGTCCAGTTGATGAGATTTATCACTTTTTTGGAGCAGCATCTTGACGTCTTATGTGCCTTATCCACAGACGAGGATGTATTGGGCCTACAAATCCCTGCCATTAGTGACACAATGTCACATGATCGCTTCTTCAAACTGCGGAGCCATCTGAAAGTAGTCACTGATGATGATGTTTCAGAAGACAAGAGGAAAAGGCCCTAAGCTAAATCTGCCCTCGGGGGCCCTCTCCACTTCTGTGTCACATATTCATATTTAACATTAAGAAATCAACACAACCAGCTGTTAAAAGACTGAAAACTCTAGATGCTCAAAACAGCAATAGCCACAAGTATAACAGTATAAAACATGTGAGGAAGGGGGGGTTCTGCCAGAGAAATATAAAAATTCTGGTGCATTTTAATGTGTTCTAGTTGATTAAAGTGGACTCACATTTCTCACTTCTTTATGTCATAATATGCAGAATTGGATAGAGCAGAGTAGCCAAATGATGTACTTAAGTAAGAGTACACTTACTTCAAAATTAATCACTCAAGAAGTACAAAGTAGTGATCCAAGTTGAGAGTTACATAAGAGAAAAAGCCTGGACATAACATCAGATTAATAATCAAATCATTTGGACTGAACATTAAATAAGAGAGAATTTTAGTATCACATCATTTTTATTTTTATTGTCAGGATTTGGATGCGAGATTTCGCCTAAATGTGAATATTAATGAGTAGGACACAAAGATTCGTCAATGGTCTGTCGATACCAAGAGCCGATACCACTGTATCTGTGCTGCCTCTTGTTTGACTCACAGCTCATCTCTCCACAGAGCCGCTCTGGACATAAAGCTGCACATTCACTGTTCTACACATTAAACACAGCTGTGACACATGAAATATACAAATCATATATACTCTAAAAGGTCTTAGCTCAGAGACATCAGCTCAGTGCTCGTTTACGCTAGTAGCATGCTAATGTTGCTAAGAGGCGCTTATTATAATTCACAAACACATTTATCGACTGAACAGAGCGAGTTCAGAGCGAGTACAAGAGCCACAGCAAATTATAACATGGTACTGTGACTGGGAAAAGTAACAATACTCACCGTTATGCTAACAGTGACTCGGTAGCAGTTAGCGTATTAGCGGTTAGCGTATTAGCGGTTAGCTCGTTAGCAGTTAGCGTATTAGCAGTTACATTGCGGAGCACAGTCTGATGCTAACTACAGTGATTTCAGTAGATAAGAATTCTAATATGAAAGAGCAAATCCTATTAAATGAGTTTGATTTACTGCTACACTAAAACTCCAGTAAAATCATGCTTGGTGTCGGTGTCTTTACTCGGTATCGGCGAGTACTTACAATGAAGTACTCTGCCAAAAGTGGTCTGGGTGCGTCCCTATACGAGCATTCACAGCGTTCAGGAGTCGTTCACAGGTCGTTCTTTCGTTCAGCAGATGAAACAAAGAGGTTTCTGTGACACAGGAGCAGCTTTAACTACACACACATCTGAGGTTTAGAGACAAAAGGACGGGACACAGCTAAAAACAGCCAGTGTAAACGAACTCACCTGTCCCTCTGAGGCGTGTCCTCTGTCCTCTGAGGTGTCTCCAGGATTATACACGTCCAGCCTCACAGTTTTATCTGCAGATTCACTGATGTAAAATGGTTCTCTGTGAAAAGTCCCTCTTTCCCCAAAACAATCTTCCTTTGGGTTCTTCATGCATGTCCCTTAATTTAAGATAAACTGAACTTCACTTACTAAAGTTTTTTAGTCAGTAACAACACATCCACTCAAATGTCCCTCTGCCTCAGTCTCCCAGAGTGCACCTGGAGGGGAGGGGCCCTTCACACAGGTGTAAACACGTCCCTGTCCACACCACTGCCCCGCTCAAAAGCAAATGTAGGCAGAACGTTTTCTTCTTCTTATAAAAAAAAAATAAATAAATAAATAAATAAAATAAAAAATAAAGAAAATAAAGAAAAAATAAAAATAAAGAAAGAAAGAAAAAAATAAAAATAAAAAATTAATTAATTAATTAATTTAAAAAAATAAAAATTTTCTTCTTCTTTTTTTTTTAATAGCAGTTGGCAACTAGCTGAGAGGTGCATTTACCGCCACCTACTGGACTGGAGTGTGGACAGGAAATGAACAGCAAAAAAAAAAAACAACAAAAAAAACCTAAAAAAAGTAAATACTACATCCTAAACCAAACTATACTCACAGCTCACAGGCCAGTGGAGGCGCACTGTTTAGAAGGGAATGTGGTAAAACACATTTTACTTAGTCAATGTTTGATTTGTCATTTTAATAGTTTTTGACCATTCCTTCTCTATATTTGCAGAACCTTTTTTACCAGAGCTTCCACTCCTGTGGCCTAAAACCACAAGAGGATCACCAGTGTCCTCTGCATTATTTAGACTAGGTGCCAGGGGCAAGCTGGAGCTCCAGGACCATCTCCAGTTGTGGTTTACACCCCCCCATCTCTTATATACCACCAGCCACCAACATCAGCCAGGTTCTTTGCTCATCCATTACTCCTGTGGATGCCCTACAGACTGTGGAAGGTTCGGCTGCTATGCCCCATGAAAGGCTGTAAGCATCCACTGAGAAGTGGAGGCATTCACAGGCGAGTACGTCAGGTTCTGGACATTGACCGTTATTACAACCTGGTCAGAGTCTCTGATTTGCATCAAGTGTCGCACCAGCTGCCTGTCATACAACAGGGCAAATCTGGAGCAGCTGGACTGGGCCCACCGCTCTGAGTTTAGGGTCATCCTAACAAAACAGTATGGAGCATTTTCTGTGTGATTCTGTCAATAGTTTATGTGTAGGCAAACATATTTTTATATTGCAGATATGCCTGTGACATTAGGGTTATTTGCCTCTTACGGGAGCGAGGCCTGGGGAATGGACTCATTGGCAGCTGAAGGAGAACCACAGTGAAGAGCGGCTGAAAAGGGCTGCACGATTCACCAAAGAGTGCAAAGCTTTTAAAAACAAAACTGGCCTGTTGCCAATACATTTTGAAGAGCCCCCCCAAGCCCGTGGCATTGCCAAATTACAAGTGGCTTCTTGTGGTGTACAGCAAAGATATTCTTTATATTCTTTACAGGCTGGAGGATCAAGGCCAGTATCACTTCAACATATGGATCCATTTTAAAACTGGACTCCACTAGAAAGGTTTGTTTTTCAATGTTATTAGTATAAATAGAAAGGAGTAAACGGTGCTGGCTCTCCATGTGATTAAATGTTAAAACACTAACACATTGTATGTTTGTTATAGATCACAAAGAAGCTAACTGGGCCAGAAAAGAGCACTGCACAGTGTCTCTCTTCAGTTGTCAATGAGATGTGTCAAGTGCTCATCAGTGTCCTGACTGCTGGAAAAGGCCCAGGTTTGGATCTCATGGCTGCTGACTTGGTAGACAAGTAATTTGCCTTTTGCTTACTTCATCGGGAGTACAAGTACCTCCAGTAAATATATAATTTGCTAGAGGTTAGTTTTGTGTTGTTGGTTACAATATAAAGCACCTTAGCAAACAATTATAAACAGAAACATGTTAAAGGTCAGCAGTACAGATCCAGGCCTATATTTGCATATTAATGTTATAACTTTAAATGATGTCTCCAGGTGTCGTACAGCTGGTGTTGATCCTCCTGTTCCTCTCTGTGTGGACTGTGGTTGCTGCAAAGAAGTGGGTGAGAGCAAACTGAGGACCAGACTCAGTGGATGGCCTGACGCACTTGTTCGCCTTGACATCTGGCACTTTATGCGGCGCCTGGCTGTGGGACGTACCGCTGACGCCCACCAGCTCTACCCCACTTTCACGGCTCGCATGTCAGCAGCTGATGAGAATAAACTAAGAGAGGCCAAGAGAGAGAGCAATTAACCAAGGAAGGCTGGACTTCTGTCACTGAAAAGCAACTGGACCGGCACATCACAAAGGCTGAGCTGCACTGCAGGAGGAGGACACGTCAAGTGTATTCAGGACCCACCTGGTGTGGCACTGTGCACTCAGACTGGCACCATCACCAAAGGAGGAGTCCAGCTGCAGACCCTGTGCCAGAGGCTCCACATCTTTGGAGTCATTCCACTGTCACTTAAATCGGTTCATTCCAGGTATGTGCAGTCTGATAATGCTGCTTATGTTTAAAGTGAATCAATTGCCCTATTCAAACATTTGTGACATTTATTTCAGGAAACAGCGCAAACTCCCTCCACACCCAGATGTACCTGCTGGATGGGCTACAACGCCAGGACCAAGACAGGGCAAACGCTGCTATTGAGGTGGACACATCTGGCCTCTGCACAGACTCAGGAGAGATGCTTCACAGTGTGGACTTGGATTATGAGGAGATTTTTGGAAAGAAACTGGTTCCTTCATTTACTCCACCTGCAAAATAAACTAGTAATGTTGTCTTATTAATGCTCATTTTCCTGTAATGTTTTTTTTTTTCTGACATAGTTTTATATTTATGTTTTCCAGGTGAACTCATTGGATTGTAGTACCTGCTGAGGCAGAATAACGAGCCCCTTCAGGATATGTCACCAGATTCTGAGGAGGCAAGAGAGTGGCTGGCACAGTTAGCGGAGCAGCATCAGAGACAGACGAGGCTTTGAGGAAACTGATAGTAGCGACGCCACCCTTACTGATTTACTTACAGATGCAGCTGATACTACAGTGCATACTCCACCTCCATTTTCTCTCCATCCGTCTGAACCAGCCGGTCAATCATCTGCATATGCTCCTCAGTCCACTCACTTATCTGCTGTCCAGCCTGCTCCTCAGTCCACTCCCCTGTCAATGGTCCAGTCTGCTCCTCAGTCCACTCCCCTGCCTGCTATCCAATCTGGATCATCTTCACAGCAAGTTGTAAGTTAAATACTCATGAAGCACAATAATTACTGTACTTGAGGACTAATGTTTACACTTTTTTTAGGCTGTGGATGAGCACAGTTTGCCTGGAATGGATCGTGTTGACCAGCTTGCAGAATATTTGGTGGAGCTAAGAAATGAGAAAGGTCTAACTCTTACCAACCAGCAGGCACCATCATCACTGTGGGTCTGTGGAAGAACCTGGATCAACACGATAAGAGCAGAGTTTTGTACGCTGCGCGGCATCAGGACAGGCTGCTCACTGGGCGCTTTAGGTCCCCCAAAAAGAGGCTGTTTATGCAAGAGTTGACAGCACAAAAAGGTGTGTTCTTGGTTCTCCGGGGTCTGCAGCTCAGTGGCCAAACTGCAGCCGCCTAATTATTTATTTATCTTTATTTATACAGGGGGGACCCAATGAGAGCACTTGGGCTCTCTTTTTCATGGGTGCCCTGTTTAAAATACAACACAAACCGAAAAAACAATCAAAACAAATAAGTCCATAAAAAACATCAATAACAAGTGCAGGTGTGTGTATAAAAGTTTGTTATCAGATCATTAAATTGCAATTGTGTCACCAACGTGTCCAGTTTTGCTTTGACGCCTAATGGAAACTAAACCAAATTGGACAAGATACAGCAGCTCATTTTGAACAGTGGGATTATCATGAAAGATACCACCCTACAGTTAGTTACTGTAAATCAAACCAGCTTAATACAGTGGCATAATAAACGGTTTAAGGCTCAAGATGTTGCCATTCTGCTGCAAGAGTTGGCATTACCTGTTGAACGTCCCCTCGCCAGTGGACCACTGCTCCCCATCAACACAAAGTCCACTGAAGTCACTCCACACAAACATGAACACGTTTACAGCATGACACCTGATACAACTGGGCAGGCAAACACCGAGCTCCGTGTCAGGTGCAGAGCTGGGACCCATTCAGCCAAAACCACCAACATCTCAGCCAGTTTTTTATGTGCCATTAATGTCACGTCAGACCACAGCACCAGGAACATGATGCCACTGTTACCACTGGAGCAGACTCTCTCCATCTCCACACCACAGAGAGCACTCCTCCTTTATAATAGATATTTTCTGTTTTTGAAAGGAATAAAAAATCCCAAATTTCTCAACTTTCAATACTGTGTTTTTCTTTTGATTGGTTGATGGGTGATAAATATAGTAAAATTCAAACAAACACATGATAGATATTATTATATACTATATATTTTATAGTATATTCTTTTAGATACAGTTACTATATTACGTGATCTAATCTTAATGAGGTGAAATGATGATCACCAGCTCTAGTGGCCTGACTGGACAGGTCATAAATCATCACCTGCTGGCCCCAGATTTAAAGCTCCCCCGAACATCTGCTTGATTATCTTGTTTGTGTAAAAATATTTTGATATAATAGTGATTATTTCATGTATAGTAATTAACATTGCATATAAATTAATTGAATACATAGTGGTCAACTGAGTCTTTGCCATAGTTGTCATATCTAATCCATTGTTTTTCAATAAATGTATATTACTACTAATGCTACTAATATTGCACAAAACATTTGACAAATGAATAACCCTGTACAATAAAGTCATAGGCCATTATTGTTGAAAGTAGCTATAGAGGTATTTGGTAGAGGCTGGGACTCGAACTCGGGTTTTTTCCTCTCCCCTTCTCCCCCCTCCCCCTCAAATCGTCCCTATCTTAAGTAGACGATTGTTCTCCAGCTTTGTCGGAGTTGGTCGAGTGTTTGTCCACTGATCTGAAGGTTGGAGGTTCAAATCCCGCTCTCGACATCATCGGTGGAGCGGTCAGATCCACTGATCCACAGGTTGGCGGTGTGATTCTAGCTCACACAGAAGAACACTGTCGTTGTGTCCTTGGGCAAGACACTTAACCCACCTCACCCTCAGTGTCTGTGTGCACTGGTGTGTAAATGTGTGTGTGAACGTGTGTGTGAATGTGTGAGCGGTTCCTTGTTGTAAAGTGCTTTGAGCCTTGAAGGTGGAAAAGCGCTGTATAAAAATGTTTATTTGTGTCATATAGTGAGACCCTCTGTACTTGTATGAGGACATTGATTTTTGAGAGAACTACTTATCATATTAAGATGAAATTTTGAATTTAAACTAATTAGGACCTTCTGGCCTCAAAGAGCAAAGAATGTTCCTTGAGGTTATGATAGACCCACAGTCCTCATACAAGGACATGTTTTTTTGCTAAAAATACTTCCTGTACAAAATCTGTTTGGGTATTATACTTATTAGCTCCTCCTTATCCCAAATAACAAATATAAAATGCACAACAGACAAAAGCTCGGGGCTCAGGAGGTTTTATTCAAGGATCAATTTACCACTGCAGAGGTTGACGTTGGTGTTATTTCCAAAGTTTCTCTGAATTCTTTGATCATGTTGTTGAATTTTTGATTAGGTCGAGTTCATTCTCCAAACTGAATTGTACAGGAGAAAAATGTAATGAATGCCACCAATTCACAAATGTACATATTTAGACTACATAGTACATAGTAGACTTTCAACCAACCTTTCCTCTTTTTAGTTGCATTTCAGGCTTAGTCCTTGGGGCAGCTCCACTTTTTCTTCTACCTTAAATTGCAAGGAATATTTGATAAGTTAGAAGCCAATTTTGTAAAGATTTCAAATTGAAACGTTCCTTTTGTAAATATAAAACATGCACGTGCAAACTTACCTTTGGCAGGTGGGGGAGGTTCATCATTTTCTCTTGTAGCATCAGGGGCTTGAGCCAGTGAAGTCATTGGCTCAGTTTCATTCTTTTTGCGACATTGGTGAGAACTGCCTGCATTAGGGAAAAGCAATTATCAGTGTAATGTACGATAAAACAAACACAAATATTCTCCTTCTTGTGTCCTTCCTACAGATGACACACACTAGTTCAGAGGCGTCAAACTCATTTTCACCGAGGGCCACATCAGCAAAATGGCCGCTATGAAGGGCCAGATGTGACTGTGCGGCAGCGTAAATATCACTAAATGTAACCGAATGTCGACGTAGATTGTACCGACCGCGCCTCATAACACAAAAAACAGACAGGTTTTTCTCCTCAAAGCACAAACTTGTATTCACCTTCACCTTTCTTCCTCCAAACTTCCTTACACGCCGACAATTTTCCTCTTCGTGAACATTTTGTGATGATTATTTGCAAATATTTCTCACTTCATTGCTCTCACTTGCTGGGAAAATCTCACTAGTTTATTGTCAGCGCACACATTAAAACAGTACAGGCTTATTTTAAAATGACAGTCATGCCTTTTAATTTAATTTCTTGCAGACCACATAAAATGACGTGGCGGGCCGCATTTGGCCCCTGGGCCTTGAGTTTGACACATGTGTACTAGGCTGAGGCACTAAGTCCAAAACTGAGGACATCAAACTTTACATTCCCGGTTCCCAAAACTCACCTGGATTTATCTTGCCACGAGCAGATGACACCTTAGATTTTGGCGATGCTGTAGAAGGGGGTGTGGCCTGAAAATCACAGGTCTGTCTGGTTTGACTCTGAGGGGCAACTGAAAGCAGAAATATTTATAGTATTATGAATATTATGTGCAGTACCTATGTGCAACACTGAATACCATGTAAATCTACTGAAGTTACTTTACTGAGATTTATTCTGTTCATAAGCTGCATTGTTACTCTTATTGTACATAATAGTTTTTTTGTTTGTTTTTTTGTTTTGTTTTTGGTATTTTATATTTTGCTCCATCGAAACAGTGTGTTACATTAGAGTCTATTTTTAGTTAATTTTTTAAAGTCTATTTTTAAATTATTTTAAGCTATTATCTATTTTGTTTTATTGCATGTACCATTATCCTTCTGTTCTTTAACTGTGCGGTGCAATACTGGAATTTCCCCACTGTGGGACTAATAAAGGCATATCTTATCTTATCTTATCTTAATGACAGCTTTGACCAAAAATTATATGACTAATTAGACAATTCAAATAACTTTATGATCCATTTAAACCAGTTGATTTGTGAGACCAAAAGCATTAGTAAAAGTCATTATCGCATACAAGAAGTACAGAATAAAGCACATTACCATCGCGGTGATTTATGTTGATAGATTTCCCGACAACACATAGGTCTGAACGTTGGTCCATTTTTTTTTTTTTTTTTTTAAATATACACAACCGTAAAAATGTTAAAGTGTTAGCTATTTTGTATTATATTTCAAAACAAAACACATCGGTACAAAAACTCACCCAGAATTATAATTACTATATACTGTTATTATTATGTTTATGTTCTTGTTCTCTATCTTGTCATTGTTATATTGACCATTCTTTAATTTAAAAAAAAAAAAAAAAAAAAAAAAAAGAAAAAAAGACGCCTGTTTTACGACACTTTCATCTGCTTTCCGTCTTTTACGACACTTCCGTCTGCTTTCCGTCACAACACTGCAGCCCTGCGGAGATGGAAACATGAGAGGTCAAAAGTTATGATTATCCTCTTTAAAAACCACTGGACATAATCTACAGAGATGGTGAGATGTTTCGATATTCTACGGACCGATAGACGCTGTTTAATCGGCACAGATGACGTTGTTTGTTCTAAGAATGAGAAGAAACAAAGGCTAAATCCAGTGCTATGCTAATGCTAGCTGCTGTGTGAATGGAATGACCACCTGAGCACCACGTTGTGTTGTTTTCTGCCCTGAGGTCCTGGGTTTTGTAAATATTATATAAACCTGATTGCAGTGTGTATTTAAAGTGCAGTATTTCGATATTTTAGAGATGTGAGGAACTCCTTTATTCATTCATAATTTAATATAATAATAATAATAATAATGTCCAATATGCTCATGGGAATTACAGTATTAAATGTGGTTACTTCTTACCTTTTTAGGCCAGTTCCGTGGTGGCCGTGGGACTGGCTCTGGCTGCAGCAGGATTTGCAGGTAAATTGTCAAAATACTTAAGAGAAAGGGGCTAACGCTTAATTATCTTCACTAATTACTGTTAAATTATACAATTTAAAGCGGGAAATTTGGGATTATACAGTGCCAAAGTGTTATCGGGGCTGTGGGTGGAGCATAGGGCTGCGGTAACTCCCTCAAATAAAGAGGACCCGTAGAGTACAGACATTTAACTACGTCTATAAGTATATTTTCACTTTGTATCTGTAACTTTCTTGTAGGTCGTTATGCCATGCAGGCCCTAAAACAGGTGGAGCCTCAAATGAAACAGGCTCTGAAGAGTTTCCCCGCAACGGTCAGTGGTTTTACACACAAAACATATAAACAAAGGCAAATCAAACTGACACAAACTGCTCAAACTGCTTATTTTTACTGATTAAAAGTATGTTGTTGTAGGCTTTCGGTGGAGGCTACTACAGAGGAGGGTTCGAGCCAAAAATGAACAAGAGAGAAGCGTCTTTAGTTTTAGGCATCAGGTAAGTCGCATTACGAATCGCGAGTGACAATATCTACGCAGAGAGGGTGTCAGATTCATACACGGGCGTACATTGGTGAAGTGTCTTGCTCAAGAACACAGTGATAGTATGCGCTGGTCTGAGCTGTTCACACATGACATTAAAATTGGGACTAAACCCGAACTAGAACAAGACTAAACGAGACCCAATCGTATGAAGCATTGTTTGACTTTACTTAAATATGTAATGTCAATTCTGTAGCTTCCGTATTTAACTAACTATCACAGTATTGCTTATTTAATTATATGGTATTGTGTTAATATTTTACCACTTGCCTTTTGTGTGTTTAGCCCAACAGCCAATAAGAATAAAATTAGGGAAGCTCACAGAAAACTGATGATTCTAAACCATCCAGATCGAGGTAAGTACAAAAATAAAACATATAAACTACCAGTCAAAAGTTTGGACACACCCTCTCATTCGGAGTTTTTTTTATTTTTTACTACTTTCTGCAGTTTATACACACACAGAAAACATCAAATATATGACGTAAGATATATGGAATTATGTAGCAAAAAGTTAAATAACTCTAGTAAATATCTTTTTTATATTGTATTTTCAAATCCTCAAAGTAGCCACCATTTGCTTTGTTTCTTTACTACATAAATCCATATATCTTACTTCATATATTTGATGTTTTCTGTGTGTATATTAAATGTAGAAAGTAGTAAAAATTAAAAAAAATAAATTAAAAAAGAGAGGGGGGTGTGTCCAAACCTTTGGCAGGTAGTGTCTGCATTTTAAATAAATTATGATCTATGAATAAATTAACTTGGATTTGTGCTAAGTGACTTTTCTAGCGGAGTGTATGCTGCCTGCTAGTTTACATTGTCCGTAGACATATTATTATTTCTGGGATGTTCCACAGTATGGCATTAAATTCATCTGCGGAGAACTGACCCCGTTCACATTAAGTATAATACATGTTTTAAATGTTTTGGGTGCATTTTTTAGACATAATAACTGCGGCAATTGAGTAGATAAGTTTAGATCAGTTAGATTAGTTAGATAAGATGAGGGGAACAGCGCCCTCTACCTGTCAGATCCTCTCAGTCTTTAACGCAGTTTAAGACTAGACCGTAAACGCACCTCTTCTCCCTGGCATTTAATACTAGCTACACAGGATATATTGGTATTATCTGTATATTTGTTGTTGTTTTTTTGTTGACTTTCTATGTTTTTTGGGTTTTTAAATGTGCTATAGAAATAAAATGTTATGAATGCGTGTAAGTTTAACGCCATACTGTGGAACGTTCCAGGCAAATAGATAACATCTCCATGGAGACTAGCAAAACGGCAAACGACTCTCTACCAGAAAAGTCACAAAATAATCTAATTTAACTCATCTCTTGGTCGTGTTTCAGGGGGGTCTCCGTACCTCGCGGCGAAAATAAACGAAGCCAAGGACCTGATGGACGACCAGATGAAGAAGTGATCGGGATTTTTGCTTTGGGAAAATCAACAAACACATTTTCTACTCAATCTGCAAACTGTTCACTGTCTTTTTCTTTGTTGTAATATAATAAAGTTTAATAAATGGAAGGTGCTGGTGTGGATTAAGACGTCTACTGGAAATAATTTATGTAAAAACTCGAACAAAATAACGACATCTTCAGAATAGTAATTTAAAATGGTTCAGACATTTAATGATTAAGAGCAATGAGATGTAAATTATGATCACATTATGGGCAGATGTGGTCATTAATATGAAGTTGTATGAACTGGACACTTGATCACAGTGAATAGTACTGAGTAAGAAGTAGTAAGTTAATTAGCGGTGTGCAAAAATATTGAAATAACGATATACGGCATAGTTTTATTTAATGATACAGAATTGACATTGTGGCCTACTGTATTGATATATTGAGTATTTTTAAAATATTTTACCAAATTATTCTGCACAGCTACATTTGTGTGGCTTGTTTAGAGAAAATAAACTCATTTATGCAAAACATTTGACATTTGATTGACTGTTTTGAGGATTAAAATCGGTTTATTTCACATTAACTTTGGTTTAACAAAGACTTTTAGTGTCACAGCTGGGATTTAGTATGTAAACTGCACATGTCTGTGTAAATGTAAATGTGGAGCTCGTATAAACTGTGGATGGATTATACTGGACAATGGAACAGTCTGAGGTGTTTTTCTAGTTGGTTAAATGCACAAAACAAAATGCACTTTATGTTCATTCATCTTCAATAAAAGGAAGATGAAAATGGTTCCGAAAGCCTTTATTTTTCACTGAATCGTATCGAATCGCTTTGAAATATATTGTATTGTATCGCATTGAATTTGTATCGAGGTTTGTATCGTATGGACAAAATCTTAATACCCAGCCTTAAAGTTTACACAGTGAAGTCAGTTATGTCCATTTTAGTTTTATGTTTGACTCATTTAAAATTGTGTAGAGAATCAGTCCAAAACTTGACTCTAGTTACATGTGAATTTAAGTATTTGTTAATAATAAAATGCAAGAGAAATTCTAATCTTTTGTATTTTTAAAACCACTTTTGAAACGTGATCATTTGAATTTGAAAATGACTTAAAGACACAGATCACATGTTTAAGATGATATTGTTTTACCTGCCCCTCCCTGAACCGCCACCTTAACCTTAACGTGGTGGAGGGGTTTGAGCGCCCGAATGATCCTGGGAGCTCTGTTGTCGGGGGCTTCATGCCCCTGGTAGGGTCACCCATGGCAAACAGGTCCAGGGGGACGGGTCAGACGAAGAGCGGTTCAGAAGCCCCTTATGAAGAGAATTAAATCAAGGCCAGCTACGTCGCCCCCATCCAGCTTCTTCCCACGGGGCCGTGGGGCCGTCCTCATGTGGCCACCATCCGCAAGAGGATCCGTAAGGGGCCGGTGCATGAAGATCTGGGCGGCAGTCGAAGGCGAGGGCCTCAACGACCAGATCTCTGGACATGGAGACTGGCTCTGGGGACATGGAATGTCACCTCGCTGGGGGGGAAGGAACCGGAGCTTGTGCGGGAGGTTGAGCGTTACCGACTAGATATAGTCGGCCTCACAGCTCAGCCGCTTCGTGTTGGGGTTCACTCCGGTGAACGAGAGGGTGGCGTCCCTGCGCCTTCGGGTCGGGGACAGGTCTCTCACTGTTGTGTCGGCCTACGGGCCAAGCAGCAGTGCAGAGAACCCGGCCCCATCTTGGAGTCCCTGGGAGGGGTACTAGACAGTGCAACGACCGGGGACTCTCCTGGGGGACTTCAACACCCATGTGGGTAACGACAGTGACACTTGGAGGGGCGTGATTGGGAAGAACGGCCTCCCCGATCTGAACCCGAGCGGTGTTTTGTTATTGGACTTCTGTGCTAGTCACAGTTTGTCCATAACAAACACCATGTTCGAGCACAAGGGTGTCCATCGGTGCACGTGGCACCAGGACACTCTAGGTCGGAGGTCGATGATCGACTTTGTTGTTGTGTCATCTGACCTCCGACCGCGTGTCTTGGACACTTGGGTGAAGAGAGGGGCTGAGCTGTCAACTGATCACCACCTGGTGGTGAGTTGGATCAGCTCCTCCAAATCCGAGGCCGTGGTTCTCTACCGGAAAAAGGTGGTTTGCTCTCTCCGGGTGGGTGGTGAGTCTCTGCCCCAAGTGGAGGAGTTCAAGTATCGTGGGGTCTTGTTCACGAGTGAGGGAAGGATGGAGCGTGAGATTGACAGGCGGATCGGTGCAGCGTCTGCAGTGATGCGGTCGCTGTATCGGTCCGTTGTGGTAAAGAAGGAGCTGAGCCGGAAGGCGAAGCTCTCGATTTACCGGTCAATCTACGTTCCTACCCTCACCTATGGTCATGAGCTCTGGGTAATGACCGAAAGGACAAGATCGCGGATACAAGCGGCTGAAATGGGTTTCCTCCGCAGGGTGGCCGGGCGCACCCTTAGGGATAGGGTGAGGAGCTCGGTCACACGGGAGGAGCTCGGAGTAGAGCCGCTGCTCCTACACGTTGAGAGGAACCAGTTGAGGTGGCTCGGGCATCTGCTCAGGATGCCTCCTGGACGCCTCCCTAGGGAGGTGTTCTGGGCATGTCCCACCGGGAGGAGGCCCCGGGGAAGACCCAGGACACGCTGGAGGGACTATGTCTCTCGGCTGGCCTGGGAACGCCTTGGGGTCCCACCGGAGGAGCTGGAGGACGTGTCTGGGGTGAGGGAAGTTTGGGAGTCCCTGCTTAGACTGCTGCCACCGCAACCCGGCCCCGGATAAGTGGAAGAAAATGGATGGATGTTTTTACCTTTTATAAACGCTCCTAGTCTAAAATTCTCAAATTCCTGTATTGGTGGTTTTCAGATTTTAGAAAGTAAATGTTATTGAACAGACCCAAGAACTCACTTTATTCCAACAAAAACCTACATTTTAAAACAAATATTCCTTTTTGCTGTCCCCGTCTGTATAATGTGGTCATGTCTGAAACAGAATAATTCAAAATTGTTCCTTTTCTAGTCAAGCTTGAAAACAGGAGTCTTACCTAAATGTAAAAATAAAAGAGACAGATGAGGACTCTGTGAAGATCCACATGGAAAATCAAGTTTATTTAAGAACTACCCATACAAAACATATTGCACATCAACCAACCAGAACAATCCTTATAAAACATACTGTAGTTGAGCCAACGAAAACACTACAGACACAACTCTCAGTAGTCCAAATTGCCTCCGAAAGAATCCAGTAATGCCTGTTTTAATATCAAGACTTTTTCCTTGTCTTTTTTTACGTTTAAATACTGTACATTCTCTTAAAATAAATAACCCAAATAAACCTCCATCCGCAGCGGGACAGTCGTGACCAGTTTCGTTTTATGGAAGAACCTGGAAAGTGGCGTCGTCCTGGGGCTACCGTTTCCAGGGACATTTCAACACTTTTCGTACAGCTTCGTGAATTTTTTTCGATATTAAATTCTGACCTTTTTTTGGCGAGTTTAGGGACAATTTGTTTTGTTTTTTGAAGAGGGTTTTTTGAAAGGACTTAACGACCCCAAGAAATACGAGACCACAACTTCTTGCTATATTTACAGCAGGACAATGTTAAAGGTACACTGTGTGACTTTTCTAGCGGTTGCTCGTCGCCATGGAGATGTTAGTGCTTTGTGCTCACAATGTTCCACGGTATGGCGTTTTGTCTACCTCGAAAGGGTTCAGTTACAGGTCAGGTCTGTGGAGGGGCGATCCCGCTCGCAGTCGCCCGTTATTGACTAAATACAAGATACGTTTGGTGAGTTTAATGCTCGCTTGTCGCCATGGAGATGTTAGTGCTTGGTCTAGAATGTTCCGCAGTATGGCGTTGGACTTTTCTACCACTAAAGAGTCAAGTGAGTTTGGACACTAGGTTCATTTACAGGTAAGATCTGTGGAAAGGCGCAGGTTTTTAGCAGCAAAAACACCTGTTATTGGCTAAATGCAAGATGTTTGGTGCGTTTGATGCTTGCTTGTCGTCGTGGAGATGTCCTAGAATATTCCGCAGTATGGCGTTAGACTCATCTACCACTAAAGAGTCAAGCGAGTTTGGGCACAAGGTTCAGTTACAGGTCAGATCTGTGGAAAGGCGCAGGTTTTTAGCAACAAAAACAGCTGTTATTGAATAAATGCAAGATATGTTTGGTGAGTTTAATGCTATACTGTGGAACATTCCAGGCTAACAGTAACATCATCATGGACACACGCTGATGCTAAGGCTACGCAGTTGTCATTTCAAGTTACAAGTTACAAGTTACAGGTCAGATCTGTGGAGAAGAGGCGACCCCGCTCCCAGAATCACGCATGTTTTTCAATGTATTTCTTTAGCAACAAAAACACCTGTTATTGAATACATTTAATGCTATATTGTGGAACATTTCAGGTAAAGTAGTAACATCTTCTTGGACAAAAGCTGACGGTAAGGCTTATTACATTATTACAAAAATGTTGGAATCGAGAAAAAAAAAGCATTTTCGATTCCAAATCTGGAGCAAAGCCAATTTCTAATCTACAAAATGTCTACAAACTGTCGTAAAACATTAGAAATAAATGATATTTATTCTGAAATAGTTTGAAATAATCTTGATTTCAACTGATTTCACGATTTAGATTTTTGCTATTAAAGCCTTAAACCAGAAACCAAACCAGAAAAGTTACACAGTGCTTCTTTAAGTCTATAATAGTCGTCTACTTCCTCATGAAACCCCATCGGAAAAGCCAAAATGTCCCTTCGAGAACAGAATAACGTTCAGATGTTTGAATTTGGATTTGTTTTTTGTTTTTTACAGGAAAACCACGGTGACGCTACATCGTTGTCCAGGACTGAACAGTGAGCGGTCGAATCCAGAGGCTAAAAATGAACCGGAAACACACAGTTACATCAGTGCAAAGTTTACATGTCGTCTATGTTCTACGCTGTGTTCTACGACTTAAGTGGTTGCATATTGAAATGAGAGAAAAAAATAAAATAAACGCAGCTAAATTCAAATTCCTCAGCACATTTATAATAAAGCAAAACTGGACTTTTCAGACACAATAAACCCAATTACATTCTGTGTGTTAGAAAAAGGCGCCAGAGCAGAGTGTAAACTTCAGGTAACCAAGGTAACCAGCTATTTTTTCAACTAAAAATCACTAAATTTGCACTTTGTGAAGAGAAATGTTACGTTTTTTTGTTTTTTTATTGTAGTTTCGTGGTTAATTTCTAAAACAAACTTCATGTTTCGTAACTGATTCTACAAAGTTACAAACCGAGCACGTCAGGGAGAAAATAACGCAAGCTTGTTTATTTTTTTTGTTTTTTTAATATATTAACGATTAAAGATGCAATACGTGACATTTCCAGTGGGGTTCTGGCGCTTGTGTGTTTCTGTGGAGATGTTATCGCTTTTGTCTGTCATGATAAATAATATTTTTTTAATCGATGTTTTGCGTCACCGTTGGATTTTCACAAGAGGCTCGCTATGGATTTCAGCGAAGAATGAGCACTGTCGCCGTGGCGATTAAACATTCTAAACGTTTTGATTGGAGCAAAGCGGCGTGACGAAATTTATTCATTATATCGACTTTGTATCGTTCAGTTTATGTCACGTAGAAAAATATATTTTAGGGTTTTTGTGTCAGTAAAATACAAATAAAAAAGTGTTATCTGTCAAAGCAGTAACATCTCCATGGAAACTCAGAGCCGAGTCAGATCTGCAGAGAGGCGAGCAAACTCACATTAAGAATTGAAAGACCTTTTTTAATGTTTCAGTTGGTTTTTTTGGAATATAATACTTACTTACTGATTAAACGCAAGATAGATATGTTTAATGCCATACGGTTAAAGCGGTAACATCTCCATGGAAACTCAGAGCCAGGTCAGATCTGTGGAAAGGCGAGCACCCTCACTGTAAGAATGTATGTTTATTAATGTAATCTTTTGTAAACTAATATAATACTTGTAGCTGAAAAAAAGCAAGATAGATATGTTGATGGAGAGATACGTCAAAGCAGCAACATCTCCATGGAAACGTAGAGCTGAGTCAGATCTGCGGAGAGGCGAGCGCACTTACTGTAAGAATGTATGTTTTTTATGTGTAATATAATACTTGTAAATGAATAAACACAACTTAGATACGTTTAATGCCATACGGTTAAAGCAGTAACATCGCAAAAGAAACAATAAAATGCAGAATCTTCACTAGAAAAGTTACATAATGCATCTTTAAACTGATTATTTTTTCACTATATCACATCTGATTAGTAACTGATATTAATTTATATATTTCATTGGTTGGAAAAAGCCAATTATGGGCCAAATCAGACTAAAAAACGGAAGGATTTCATGTTAAAACGACTCAAGGCACAAATGCTGACTGAAGCTCGGTGTGGGAAAAGAAATTATTGACGAACATCGGGAGCACAGAAGTATCGGGGAAGCATTTAGATTAGTTTAAGGTAGATACATGTCTTACTTTTTAAACCCTGCTACTATTTCGGTTACCACAGTTTTAGATCAGCAGTAATCCCTGTCTATCTCCAATATCTGTGCTCAGCCAATCCTCTCCCTGAGCTGAAGAGGGGCTGACGAGGACAGTGAAGTGTATCTAACTGTCTTTGGCAAGCTCATACAGGAAGAACTATAAGAAACATTGTACAAATTGTATTAAAATGAAAAACTGGACACACTGTTTATGTGTAAAGAGTAGCAGTAGACCAGGTTTCAAAGAACAGTGCTTGAAATTAAATGCTTGCAGGCCGTCGGGAGCCTTAGAAATATTTGAAAACCTCTTTGTGTTTAAACTACGACACGCCGTTGAGCACTGTTTGGGTGGCGTCGCCTTTGTGGGAGACCGAGCCCTGCGTTTCTGATGGCGACCGCTGTGGTTTGGAGCCGCTGCCGTTGGAGCCGTTGGAGTCGTTGGAGCCGTTGGCCGTGGCTGCGGCAGACGGAGGGCTGTGCTCGGCTATCGGCTCCACCTGGTACAACAAACACAACAGGAGTTCATTTTGTTTCATTAGTGGTAATTGGTAATCTAGTTTTCATATCGAGTATCGTATTTTCCGGAATATAAGTCGCACTTTTTGTCATAGTCTGTCCGGGGGTGCGACTTATACTCAGATGCGTCTTATATGTGAAATTATTAAAATATATCATTTCACATCCTCGTTATTGTCGCACTGACGACTGCGCACTAAAAGAAAATCATATTCCGCTGAGTCTGATGACAGCCACATAGAAGAGGAAGCAGCGCTATACAGTCCAGAGCAACTTATATATGTTTTTTTCTTCATTATTATGCATTTTTTTGGCTGGTGCGACTTATACTCCAGAAAATACGGTAGGCAAGGAAAGTTTATTTGTACAGCACAATTCGTACACAAGGTAATCCAAATCAAAACATAAATAATCATCATAAAATTACCATTAAAACAGAAGAGTGCTGAATAAAATAAAATAATACCGTAAATTTCGGACTATAGAGCGCACCTGAATATAAGCCGCACCAGCTAAATTTGAAAAGAAAATCAGTTTTGTACATATATAAGCCGCACCGAACATATATACATATTTACCGTAAATTTCAGACTATAAGCCGCGACTTTTTCCTCACGCTTTGAACCCTGTGGCTTATTTATAGAATTTTACTGGATAACGGCCACCGGGGGGCGCTCTCTAGCTGTAAACGTAAAAGTGAGACAGACGTGGGGAAAGATTATGCTCTGAAGAATTCACTAGTTTTGATTTTGAATGGTAATTTTGCACATCGTGCAACAGCCTCATCATGGAAAACACAGGAAGAAGGAAATAGAGCCACTGCACGTAAGTTTGACCATTAAAGAAGGAAATAGAGCCACTGCACGTAAGTTTGACCATTAAAGAAGGAAATGGAGCCACTGCACGTAAGTTTGACCATTAAAGAAGGAAATAGAGCAACTGCACGAAAGTTTGACCATTAAAGAAGGAAATAGAGCCACTGCACGTGAGCTCGGCATCAATGAATCCAACTTGGTCAATGTAAAAAGACGACAAAAGTTTTCAGAGGGAATAAAAGCAGATGGCCCATGTTGGTGCAGTTTTATTTTCTAAACCTGCAGGTGTGTTCATCTCGTGTTGATGTCGTGTCAGTGCCAATTTTCAGGCACAGTTTAAAAAAAAACGTGTCCGTGTACTGTCTTTCTGTGTAAATATCTCACGTTACGATATGAAAACCTGCAGCTTATATTCAGGTGTGGCTTATATATGTGCAAAATTTCTTTTTCTTTTCAAATTTAGCTGGTGCGGCTTATTGAGGTGCGCTCTATAGTCAGAAATTTACGGTACATATTTCCCTCGACTTAAACATCACTGGTTGACCGGTCGGATCCACTGCCCCACAGGTTGTCGGTGCGATCCCAGGTCCCACAGATTAATACTGTTGTTATGTCCTTGGGCAAGACACTTAACCCCTCTATAAATGTGTGTGTGAGCGGTGCCTTTATGTAAAACGCTGAGTGACTTGAAGGTGGAAAAAGCGCTGTATAAAAATGTGACTATGGATCAAAGCCAATGACAGTAGCTTTTATGAAGTTTGCATTAGTAAGAATTAGTGCTGTCAAAAGAAGCAATACATACAGATAATACTGATCAATACTAACACTCGTAGCAAAACTAGATACTCATTTGAGCAGGTTCTGATTCTGGGAAAACTGACTAATTGGACCTTTACTCCTTGGTTTAGATCAGAAGTAGAATAACAGCACATGGTCATATTAAAGAGCTCATATCACGCTATTTTATGATCTATTTTATAATGTTTCCTCCTCAAAAACAGATCTGGAGTTGTGTTTTGTTTCATTCACGCACGTTTAACACACAGACCAAACAAGAAAACACTCTGTTCTACATTGTGATGTCATCATGTGGTAAAACAGGAAGTGCTCCGCTGCGTTTTTAAACTCCACACACCTTCATTTCTAGAATCGTCTGGATCATTTCCGCTCTGGAATTGCCGCTTATCTCGACTGAACTGAAGGCAAAAGGAGCTGGTAACTTGAAAACTACCACTTCATGATGTCACGAGGTGGAACGGAGCAGAGTTTTTGATGAGGTAACAGCATTATAACATAACTTAAAGCTCACAAGAGTCAATTTTGCGTAGTATAGGACCTTTAAATACAGTCCCGTCACGTTGTATTGATAATTCCAGTCTAAAATATGTCACATTGTGGGATCAGTAACGAGAGACTTATCCTCGGTATCAAAATCTAGTCAGACGTTTCATTAGCGTGACAATAATAGCTTGATGTGGGATTGTAAAGCAGGGTTTAAAATGCACAGTTGATTATTTGTGATGTACTAAAAGTGGTTCAGATGTTCCTGATACTCACCACTTCCTTGTTCTTCTTGGAGTCCTTTTTCGGCAGCTGTCGGCTTTGAGATTCAGCTCTGGATATGTAGTCTGCCACCGTCACTGTCGAAACACAATCGATACGTTTGGTTTTTTGTTCTTTTTTCAAGGGGTAAAACGTTTAAATCTGAGGCATATAAACACCAAATGTCATTCTTAGAGGTGGAGCGATATGTCAACACGTCTGATTTGATCGTGGACGGGAGACCGCTGGAAATATCAAGTGCCACAGGGGGGCGCTAGTGGTGAAAGTGGTTGTTGTGTGCTTAAGCAAGGCACTTCACCCACATTTCCTTGCGTAAAAGTGGTGTGTGTGTGTGTTTGTTGGTGGAACAGATGGGACGATAAGCAATAATATCGTTTATCGTGATAAAAAGCATCGACAATACAATACATCGTGAAAATCGCCAACCAAGATAATCGCCTTTATGTCACCAGAAAGTGCTAAAAAAACCTACTCTTTTCTTGTTTTCACTTATGACAAAGTACAATACTATAACAATATGGAACTTATTCATATTATTAAAATTAAAATTATTCATATTCAGAGCATTTTTAAACTGTCTGCAGCTTTGGTAATTATCGTTAATCGCAATTATTTTGGCCATAATAATCGTGACACCAAATTTTAACATCGTTCCATGTCTATAGTTGGTGATGGTTGGAAAGGATGATGTCACAGTTTGGCAGACACGCTTCAGAGACAGAGAGAGAGAGAGTGAGACACAGAGAGAGACAGAGAGACAGAGAGAGAGAGAGAGATAGACAGAGAGAGAGACAGAGAGAGAGAGAGAGACAGAGAGACACAGAGAGAGAGATAGACAGAGAGACACAGAGAGATAGACAGAGAGAGAGACAGAGAGACACAGAGAGAGAGACAGAGAGATAGACGGAGAGAGAGACAGAGAGATAGACGGAGAGAGACAGAGAGAGAGAGAGACAGAGAGATAGACATAGAGAGACAGAGAGAAAGACAGAGAGAGGCAGAGAGAGAGACAGAGAGAGAGAGAAAGAGAGAGAGAGAGGCAGAGAGACACAGAGAGAGAGAGACAGACAGAGAGAGAGACAGAGAGAGAGAGATAAACAGAGACAGACAGAGAGAGAGAGACAGACAGAGAGAGAGATAAACAGAGAGAGAGACAGAGACACAGAAAGAGAGAGACAGAGAGAGAGAGAGACAGAAAGACAGAGACAGAGAGACACAGAGAGAGAGAGTTGGTGATGGTTGGAAAGGCTGATGCCGCAGTTTGGCAGCCACGCTTCAGTCAGTCTGTCCCAGGGCAGCTGTGGCTACAATAGCGGCTCACAATCACAGAGCTGTTTATTTTTGTGGCAGCGTGTCGTCACATGGATCAGATCAGGGTTATATTTTTGTCGTCATATCGCTCCGGCCCTAATCACAAATTTCAAATAAAACTCCGAAACATTGAGCAGATCAGTGTCAAGCAGTTCCCGTCTGTTCTCCGTCAGATGAACACTTAGATATTATTGTAATTCACACACAGGTTAGAAAAAAGCACTCATTAAAGCGGGTTAACAGTTGGGTTTAGTATGTTTATGCACACGGCTTTGTTCCGGGGCGTTACCATGGTTACCTGGCTGCCTCTCCTCCGGGTAACGCACACGGCGACGGCGACTGCGGTTACGGCGCTGAGGTTTGGCTTCGGACTCATCTGGAGATTTTACCAGAATCAAAACTATCACTTTGTGCTTTTGAATGTGGCTCTGTGTTTGTAAAATGTTATTTATACACGGTCAAAAAAATAAAAAATAAAATAAAATAAGTGACTTTAAATGAGAGAAAAAAACAAAGTGCTGAGTTACTATTGTTCTGTTGGAAGAGCAAACTATTATACTACAGATGTACACTTAACTTAAAGGTGCACTAAGGAACTTTTCTGGTTGGGGGGGTCCACCATCTGCTTGTCTTCATTTACTTAGACTGAAATATCCCACGGTATAGCATTAAACTTGCCCGTAATTGATTAAATCAGACAGTGAGATAGATAGAGATAGACAGAGACAGAGAGAGAGACAGAGAGAGAGACAGAGAGAGAGAGACAGAGAGAGAGACAGAGAGAGAGAGACAGAGAGAGAGACAGAGAAAGACAGAGAGAGCGACAGAGAGAGCGACAGAGAGATAGAGACAGACAGAGAGAGAGACAGAGAGAGAGATAGAGAGACAGGCAGAAAGACGGATGGTTGGACAGACAGAGATAAACAGAGTGATAGACAGAGAGACAGGGAGATGGACAGAGAGAAATAGACAGAGAGATAGAGAGAAACAGAGAGATAAAGGGAGACAGAGAGATAGACAGAGATAGAGACAGACAGAGAGATAGACAGAGAGACAGAGATTAAAGGGAGAGATAGAGAGAGATACAGAGACAGAAAGACGGACGGATGGATAGACAGAGAGACAAACAGAGCGATAGAAAGAGACAGAGACATAGAGAGACAGAGAGATAAAGAGAGACAGAGACAGAGAGATAGACAGACAGAGATAGAGAGAGATAGAGACAGACAGACGGACGGATAGACAGACAGAGCAATAGAGAGACAGGGAGAGATGGACAGAGATATAGACAGAGAGACAGAGCGATAGCGAGAGATAGACAAAGACATTGAGATAGACAGATAGATAAGTAGACAGACAGATAAATGGACAGATCGATAAATGGATAGATCATTGTTTTTCATAGCTAAAAAGTACTTTGAAAAGTGCATTCCTACGTGGGGGTCACCTCTCCACAGATCTGACAAATCTGAAACTTGGCCTGGTGGTGTCACAATAGAGTCTCCATGGAGAAGAACACATTTAATACTGTAGTGTGGAACATTCCAGGCAAACAATAACATCACAAGAAATCACAAGCAGGCGGCGTACACTCCACCTGCACGTTTCAAGACTGGTGGCTCGATCCGTGCTCCAACTGTTTTTGTGTCATTGGGCAAGACAAATCGCCCACCTTGGATTTCACTTGGCTGTTTATGGATTTCAGAGGGACCGATACAAAATTTGAAACATTTTACATGGATTGTGGCATAAATTAGTTTCAATATTATCATTTATCGTCTATATTTTATTCAGCAATACACCCTCAAAATGCGTTATTGTGACAGGCCTATTAATTATTATTATTATTATATTTTTAAATCAGAGATCAACTCAAAAGCTGTTGTTTTCTGTACATAACTCGACTTTGCCCGTGCACGCCCTTTAGATTCTCAGTTCTCAATTCCACGTCTTATCATTTCTCTGTTCTCTGTTCCTTAAAAACGTACCAATTCCATTCTCGCTGACAGATGCGTTGTCGGACTCGCTCATCCCGTCCATGAGCGTGGCGTCCTCGTCGGTCCTGCGTCTCCGGGAGCGGCGGCGGCGGTTGGCGGACAGGTTGGAATCGCTGGCGTCGGTGTCGGCTGTCTGGTCGGTCTCAGTGTTGGCTTCCATAGAGCCGTACGCGTGGTTAGCGTCATGGTCTCGGTAGCCTAAAAAACGTCAGAAAATAGTAAATAAGTGAAAAGATTAGAGCTTCAAGATGAATCGAAATCACAAATAGCAAATAGGCTGCAAAGTCTCCTGTCTTATTCTGCATAAAAACTGTTTACCCTGTAGTTTAAATCTGCACAAACATGTTCTGAAATGTGGTTTTGGTATGACTTTTTCAGTTCATACTTCAGTTTTTTGTCAATTCTTCTGGACAAGTTGTGAACTTTGAACACAGTCCTGTAATTAAAACATAAATCGCTAATCTAATCTCAATGCTTGTCAAAAAAAAATCACAAATATATTTTTTTCTTCAAATCGTTCAGCCCTAGAAATATATTGCTCAGTAACTAACAGTAACTTTGTCCCAATTTGATTTATTTTGCCTTATAAAGCTTCGCTGTTGAATCCTACAGAAATAAATGAATGATAAATGAATAAATGTTGGATCTTGTTGTTCATATTACACATTAACTACATGGATAATCGAAAAAAAGGACAAAAATACACACTATAATATTGTGTACTTGCATTGTTGTCATGTTTAGCATCCATTTATACATTTTGCCATGGATACTTTTTACTTTTCACTACATTTGAGAGCAGTATCTGTACTTTCTACTCCGCTACATTTTATTTTTGAACAGGATTGAAAAGTAAAAGTATTTTTTATTATTGTTTGAGACCTATTGAAAAGGTTGAGGGTTTATTTTTAACACATTCATAATTTTTTGAGCAAAACAAAAATCTAAAAATAAAAACAGCAAGAAAAATTATCATTTAAATAGTTTCGGTTGAACAAAATTCAGCACAAATCTTATGAAAATCGAAACATTTGAAGCTGTGTTAGAACTCAAAATCTGTGAAAAATTATTTTACTTTTAAAGCTTTAAGTACATTTGTAAACTTTAATACTTTTACTTCAGTAGATTTTTTCATGTGATACTTCTAATTGAGTGTTTTTTTGCCCTGTTATCTATACTTTTACCCAACTAGAATTTTCCTTTGATACTTTTACTTTAAACTGAGTATTTTTTGGCCTGGTATCTGTACTTTTACTTAATAAAACTCCAGTCTCCAGTCTATACTGTTGTAAACCTGACAGTACCAGATGTGTTACTGTATCCTCCTCGTCCTCTGCCCCTCCCTCCAGGTCCTCCTCTCCCTCGGCCCGGTCCAGGCCTCCTGCGACTGTCCCTCTGTGGACGTGGGCCCCTCTCCCGCTCCCTGTTCAGAAAGAAAACATTCATTAAAACTTACACACAGCCGTAAACATTCTCCAGCCTTCAGTCGCCATATTTCAACCTTTACTTGGTTCAGAACGTGTACAATTTTACAACAGAAATAATCGTTGACCAGTCGACTACTAAATAATCATTTGTGAGTAACATAGCAACCGAAGGGCCAATCAGGAGCGAGGCTGTTGAAAGTAACGCCTCTTCCCGCTCACACCGTTGGTTTAGCAGGGAGCGTGCGCTTAGCGACACTGTCAATCAAACCTGTTGCTAACGCTAAGCAGGAGCGACGTCAAGGGAAGAAGGAGCCCGATTTGTCTGTTTTTAATGTTTATATCTTTGATTTACAGACACAATATTGAAATAAAAACGCCAGGATCAACATTTTAAAACCAAAGCGACGGACCTGGCGGCAGCGGTTACAGAGAGAGGGGTGACGATTTTTCAATGTAAAGTGAATTGGAGCCAGAATGGAGCTGGAAATGAGCCCATGATCACTTCCTATTTAGAACGTGACGGCTAGCAGGTTAGCTATGTCCGTTTATATATATATACAGTCTACGGTCCTATCCCTGGTGTACATGTATTTAGCACAATAGTTTTCTCCAGTCACAGACCTGTCCTGATCCTCTCCAGCTAGGGACCAGTCGCTGAGTTCATCTTTGCGTTCTGAATCGGTCTCTGAGGCGTTGGACTGCTCCGAGTTCGTGCCTATAACAAACAAACAAATAAACAAACACACTGCATAAGAGGAACGGGAGTACGTAGACATAGGGCTGTCACGATAACAAATTCTGAAGTGTGATATTTTGTTAAAGAAAATATAGACGATAAAGGATAATATTGAAACTAATTTATGCCACAATAACCCTGAAGTAGAATTATCCTCAAAAAAGAATTCTAAATGTACGATATGGCTAAAAAACAAACAGAAATACATAAATAGGAGACACTTTGGTAGTCAGTTTGTGTCTATAATGGGTCATAAAAGTTATTTATTCAACCCTCCACAGATCAAATCTAATCTAAAAATATAACAGGAAAAATAACAAAAACTTTCTGACTAGTACTAAGAAAATATTGTTCCATTCAACATATATTGAACGCTAAATCAATATAGTATTTATTTTGTCCTATCACAATAATGTGTCCTACCACAACTCTGCAGATGACACTCAGATCTATGTCTCACTGCAGCAGGTGAATATGGACCAGTGGATTCACTCACTGCATCAACAGATCAGTGTGTGGAGGAAAAACAACTTTCTCCACATAAACTCAGACAAGACTCAAGTCAGAGTCTTTGGCCCACAGAAACAAAGAGAAAGTGTCAGCATCACCTCCAGTCTCTCTAAAACCTTCAAATCAGGCGAGAAATCTGGAGGTAATAATGGACTCAGACTTGAACTTTAACAGCCACATCAAATCAGTAACATCTGCAGCTTTTTATCATCTAAAAAACATGTCAAAAATCTAAATCTAAAAGGTAAACTGTCAAAACCAGACTTAGAGAGACTTGTCCTGCATTTGTGTCCAGTAGATTAGACGACTGTAACGTCCTGCTCACTGGACTCTCCAAACGAGCCTTAACACAGAACAGAACATCCAGAACATCCAGAACATCCAGAACATCCAGAACATCCAGAACACTGCTGCTCGGGTCAGGACTAGAACCAGGAAGTACTTCACACATAAGTCCTGTGCTCAGGTCTCTGCACTGGCTCCTGTAGCTCAGAGAATAGACTTTAAAGCAGCTCTGCTTGTGTAAGTCTCTCCATGGCCTAGGTCCAAAGTACATCTCTGAAATGTTAGTGTCATATGAACCATCTCACACTCTGAGGACTTCAGGGACCGGCCTCCTGCTGGTGCCCAGAGTCAGGACTAAACATGGGGAATCAGCGTTTAAGTTTTATGCAGCTAAAACTTGGAACATTCTTCCTGAAGATGTGAGACAGACCTCTACTTTGACAATGTTTAAATCCAGACTCAAAACTGTTCTGCTCAGCTGTGCATACGACTGAAAGGTTTTTATCCTGCACTCTTCTGTTTTAATGTAAATTTTATGATGATTATTTGTGATTATTTATGTTTTATTTGTGTGATTTTAATGTCGTTCTTATTCTGTAAAGCACTTTGAATTGTGCTGTACAAATAAACTTTTGCCATTGTGACAGGTCTACGTGGACAATTTAAATTCACCTTCCAAAACGAACAAACACTTTGGGGGAGCAGTGTTTAAGGTAGTGCTGTTCGAGTCATATTTTGGTACGGGACGCATTATTCATTCACTCCTCAGTCTCATTCGGAGGTGGTGCTAACGTCTGTGGTCATACTTGCCCTGGGACAGACTGACCACCTGCTCAGACTACACACGGCGAGCAGAGGTCAAACTGGACGCTACAGCCCTCTGAATGCTTATTTTCTTAAACCTATTCTGCAAAATCGACTTTTCAGAGCTTTTAACCATGTTGTAGTTGTTTCCTCTTCACATTTACCCTCTCGAAGTACAATTTGGAGTGATTCGTGCATGTTTGAGCATCTTTAATCCATCGAAACGGCTTGGATGAGCAGCAGAACACCTTCACTCAAACAACTTTTTATCGAAATTTGACAGATTTGACTTTTTATCCAGGTTGACAGATTTCATATTTTTCTTTTATTATGGATGATACCTGGACGACTGAGGGATTACACAGACGTAATCTTTAATCGCTTATTTTCAAGACGCCGTTTTGCCAATCTATCCCCGTTTTCACCTCCACCAGCACACGCCCACCGCTCTGTACCAACTTTGTTCTTCAATTTAATGTCTTAACCAATGATTCACGTAGGATTTGGCAACACTGCGTAGTCATTTTGGTACTCGATAATGCGACGCGCAGCTATCCATAGGAGCGGCCGACAGCTACGCGTCTTTGTTGTGACGACGTTCACGGTGACGTCAGCTCCTGTTGGACGCTGCAGTTTTCTAACGCAGATGCAACGCGTGTAGGCTCGGGGTTTGACTGCGACCACGGTAAGTAAAGTACGATTACGACGGGCAGCATCAGAAGGCTGGTTCTTATTGGAGCCTGGGGTGTGAATAAAACAAACAACTAATATTGAAATTTTAAAGCAAAAATGTATTGAAATGTAAAAAAATGATAAATAACCAAGACAGTAATACAGTGAATGTGTATTGTTGGTAGGTGCACTAGTTCAACATCCGTGGTATGATTTCAATGCCCGAGTTCAAAAAAAAGAAAATTATACAAATAGATTCCAAGGGGGAAAAAAAAAAATCAGCAGTAGGAGGAGTCAGTTTGTTTGTCCTACCGCATATCTGGGTAGCTCGCCATTTCTTGTTGTAGTCCAGGCAAAAAAACCCGTGACCGTTGAGAAGTGGAGAGTTCGGAATAAGAAAATGTTTTAGTGCGGAAATCCCGTTTTGTCCAAGACGCCGACCTGAGCACGTCACAGCGAGGAGCGAAAGAGGGGACTTAAACTTAAAGGCAGAGCGGCCTGCAGCAACAGGAAGTGGCGTCCTCGATAAAAGACTTAGGACGTGCGGGTTACACACAGACGTGGCGGACTTGTTTCTTATATTAAGTCATTTTAGATGAATGTTGCGATTTAAAATGTGCAAATTCTAACAAAATGATCCACGATGTCATAAATTATATCCATATCTCGGTGTATGCTCATCTTGTGTCTCTAAAAGCTGCTCACATTTTATATTTAACGTTAGAAAAACACGTATAAAAACCTGCCCCATTACCCCACGTGCGCAGATGTGTACTGACCGTATCCAGTGCTGTAGCTGTGCCCCCTGCCCCTGCGGCCCCTCACGTTGTAGGGGCGGTTGGTACCAGAAGAGCCGGCGCTGCCCTCTGCGTTATAGGCTCCCCTGTCTGAAGACGAGCGGTGGCCCTGGGTGATCTGACGCAACTGCTCGTCAATCTGCAGCCTCTCCATGCGAAGCTGCTCCACCTCCTTCAACGAGACAAAAGAAACAGAGCAAAGTGAGCTCCGGGAGGGACAGAAGCAAAACAGAACAAAGGTAACGCTTTCTGTCATAATATTAGTACGACGAAAATATCACCTTTTAGTGTTAGAGGGTTAATTATTTTGAGAAAAACATTCACAATGTCTCGATCGGCATTCGATTAGTGACCAGCTTTATAATATCAAACTGTCAGAATGATAATAAGATAAGGTTAATGTGATATAAACAGAGATAAGAGAGGTATTTTTTTCAGATTTAGACTCAGATTGTAGTGAAATGCCTCCTCTTTGTTGTTAAAATGTATTTCTAACTTCAAACTATTATATTGTAACTGTATTAACTTGATTACATCTACTGTCTGCATCGATGGATAACTTGTCTGCACCTCCTGCTACTACTACTACTGCATTTTTATCAGTCGCAAACCCTAAAGTAACATTGGCGGTTGTTAGCAGACTAGCCCATACTTGTTTAGAACATTTTTAGAAACTGAACATAAGGAATAATAACTTTAACGCAAGGAATAGTTAACGAAAGTGAGGAAGAGTTCAATCATTTCAGTTATAATAAGACAAAAATGTAAAAACTCCAGCCTAATTTTGGACTTAATAAAGAAAAATCATGAATAAAATCAGGTTTATTTAACATAGAGACGGTGTAATCTCTCATTTGTCAAAGGGTGGAACGGTGGGCGTCTGTTTTTGCAATCAAGACATTTCAGCTCCGATCCAGTTTTAATTTTCAGCCATTTTGAAAACCTCTACACTTATATAAATAAATATTCTTTTTAAAAACAGTGCATTTTTGTCAGATAGAGGCCCTTCAGTATAATCACTATATCGACTCATCTTTCATTACATAAAACTTGGAATTTTGAGCCTCAATATTTATCCTGTGTACTTTTTCTTTGCAAAAATGGGGAGGTTTTTGGGGTATTTTTATTATAATATGATAAGATTTGAGCTGTCGACTGGTGAATAAGTCCCTTTTATCACAAATTATTGGTTCATTCTGCTGTTTTTTTGTTGCAGCGCACGTCTTTTAATGAAACAGTCGCTTTAAAATGGTTCACTGGGATCATCTTGCATTATTTAAATCCTAATTAGTAGTTTCAATATTATCGTTTATCCTGATATTTCTCTTTAGTGACATATTCAGCTGCAAAATTTGGTATCGTGACAGGTCTAAGAAGACGGAGAACCTTGGTGTTGCTGCGATACCGATTAGCGAGTGAGTTAACGTCGTGTAATCGATGCTTTTGTGACGTACTGCGCAGCTCTGATACTAGCAAACCGTGTTCTTGTGCTCAGATTTTTTAAACAAAATTGAGTTACGCCTCTTTAATCGTTTCATATGGACATCCCTAATCACAAAATGCAGGTGCTGGGAGAAAACCTGAGTCTGCGTTCCCTCATCATACACGTGTCCTGCACTCGCTGAGAGCTTCCTGCTTTTTAAACTGACGTGCGCTAGGCTGAGCTGAGAAAACACCTCAATCTGCCTCAGCTCTTCCTCAAGGTGCTGTCCCTCTGTGAGAATCTCCATCAACTCCTACACAAAGCAAAAAAAACGCACACAGCCATAAGCACGCACAACACTGCACGACACCACAACATGCGAACAAGACAAGAGGAAAACGTGGCATTAGAGGTGGGAGACGTGTTTAACCAATTTATAATATCGTAATAATCGTTTTGGAGATGTGTAAAGTGTAAAGTGTATCGTGATCAATGTTATAATGTTGTTTCCTCGTCACAAACAGACCTGGAGTTGTGTTTTTGTGTTTCATTCGCACATGTTTAACGCACAAACTCTGCATATTCGGTCGGAGTTCTTCTCTCAAACTGAAAAAACGCTCCGTTCCACCTTGTGATGTCATCGTGTGGCGATACAGGAAGTGCTCCGCTGTGTTTTTAAACTCCACACGCCTTCATTTCTAAAATCATGTGGATCGTTTCAGGACTGGAATCGCTAATCTCTACTGAACAAAAAGGTAAAATGCAGCTGTTAACTTGAAAACTACCACGTCATGACATCACAAGGTGGAATAGAGTGTTTTGAGGTTTGGAGATGTAACAGACTAATAATAAAGTGTGACTCAAACATGTGAATGAAACAAAACACAACTCCACGTCTGTTTTTCAGGAGGTAACAACATTAGAACATGACTTAAACCTCACAAGATTCAATTTTGTGTCATAAAACCTTTAAAATACAGCAAAAATGTAATTAACATTCAGCATAATATTTCACATACTGGCATTACTTTTGTGGTTAATTCTACTGTCTTTCACTAAAGTACAGTTAACATAATTATATTTAACACTTCACTTAAAATCTTGCCGAGTTCTTTCTAGTTTTAATTTGGGCAAAGTTTATAATTTTACTTCCTGGTTGGACACGGGCAGCAATTATACAACTGTTACCTAGCAACAGTCCAATCAGGTTAGTTTGGTTTCCCCGTATTTTAAATGTATTAAAATTTTCTAGTCCAACGTTTAGTTTAGTAATATTAGTAGTTAGTCTAAAAAAGAAGGGCCAAATGTGTATAAATACACGGTGGTTATGATTAGATAAATAAAACAAATAACAAAACTCCCTTATTTTGTTAAATAAATGTTTAACTGACACATGGAATTTTCTGTGTTGATGACATAAGTAAATGTAGCTCAGTTTAAGAACTCACAACTATTTCCTCTATTTTTGCACTTTTTCTGACTTTTTTACCAGAAATTTTCACTCCTCTGATGTAAAACTCTGCTAAATATTTGCTACAATTATCCCACCAAACTAAATAATAGAAAAACATCAGAAAGCTAAAAAATATTAGAAAAAATTATTAGAAAAATTTAAAGAAAAACACACAAATAAATAAATAAATAAATATATAATAATAATTAAAAATAATAATAATATATCTATATATCTATAAGTAAAATATAAAAAAAAAAATACATAAAATAAAATAAAAAATAATAAATAAAGAAGAAGAGAAAAGAAAGCATCCTATGAATTTTAAGCACATCAGGGCATCTTCAGTCTCTTGTGGATACTGCACTTAAACATTTATAAAACAATGCGTGTGTTTAAAATATCCTATTTGTGAAATTATATTTTAATTTGCAAGATTATTCTCGAGCAGTTTAGTACAGCACTAGTGATTGTTAGTAAAGTTCAAGCACTTAATTTTCCACACACTTTCAGTTTAAATTGTGAATATATCAACCCTTCATCCACACATTTAACTCAATGACTGGAGGACGTCATGCTTTTTCTTACCACTGCACAGACTGAGCACAGGCCGAGACACATGCCCCGTATCCCTGAGTAAAAGTACATACTGGAGCGCTTACATTGAGGTAGGAGATGTGGTACTCCAGTAACACCTGCACGTTCCCAATGCTCTCCTTTGTGCCCACGAAGATGAACGGGACCATCCCCTGTGTCGCCAACAACAACAAGAAAACACCATAAGCAAAATCATATCAGACAACGGCTAAAGGAGGACGATAGAATAGTGAAAAAGGGAGGAGATTTTAGAAAAGAATCCAGTTATTTCTACACATGAGCAGTGATTTATCGAGGTGTAAACTACAAAATATACTGGATATTGTTATTTTGCAGATTTAGCAAATGTGTCAATTCAAACAGTGATTTCAAATAGATTACGAGATATTGTTCAGTCCTGTATCTTTGTATGTAAAATGATAGTATAGTATGAGACAGTGGTTCCCAAACGCTTTGTTTCCCCTGAGACTTTTGATGACTGTCACGTTCCCCCTGCTGCGACGCACTTTGAGATAATGTCTGTTGACTCTGAACACATTATATTACACAATAGTTGGAATATTTGTAATTATTTCATTGTCTCCCTGACTATCTCCCTGCTGCCTCGGAGCGTATATCTCCAGAGGAAGCACACCGAAACTGGAGTTCACGTGTAGCAGATTGTTTCACGTTGGAAATTAAAACTCTGGATTTACGCACAAGGAACAAGGAATGCAGAGATTTTGGATGACAGATCCAAACTACTGGGGAATATTTCTAAGTTTTCTAAGGAGGACTATGCTCTGGGTGAGTTTTAATGCTCTCTTGCTCATCGTGTACATGTTTTTCTCTTTTTTATGAATGTTTTTATTCATTAGATTGATAGATTAGCACTTCTCGGGTTTAGAACACGACGTGCCGAGGTTATAACACAGGACATAGATGCAAATTCATGGTTCAGAGTAAAAACAGACCAACAATATAAACATAAGTGTGGACATAGTGTGATATGTTGTGTGTCATGCGGAAGATCAGGCCCCACATGTTAGTTTTTACTTTTTTTTACCCCAAAAATCTCTCATTCCTCCTACAACACTCCGCAGACCACAGTTTGGCAACCACAGCTGTAAGAATATGGTTTCAGCTTCATCTTATAAGCAACATTTGAAGGACTTTCTCACAATCACAAGATATAAGATTTTGTTTTCAATCGCTATGGCAACAGTCCTAATTTTTCATCATGTATTAATGTATTTTATTCTATTTTATTCTCCTATTTTACTGTTTTAGTATGATTTTAACTTGTTTTTAATTGGATTTTACTGGAAAGCACTTTGCTCTATAAATAAACGTTGATTGATTGATTGATCATTCGAAAACCCACGGACACAGTGATTTTTCTGCACTCGGATTCATTTTATTGGCGGTTCACATTTGTACTTGCTTCTTTTGTCGTGTAGTAAACTTACTTCCTGTCGCGGCTGCTTGTTGTCGTTGTCTCCTTCGATCCGGACTCTCACCACTCCAGATTTATCCACAATCTCCTGGATCACCTTCCCATTTTTACCAATGACTTTCCCTTAAAACACAGAAAATGAAAAACAGTAAACTCCCATCCATTTTCTCCTGCTTCGTACGGGACCGGGTCACATTTGACTCGGAGCAGGGACACTCAGACGTCCCTTTTACACGCACACTCCCTCCAGCTTTGATACTCACGGTCGGAATTCTAAATATGAAACTAAGCTCCAAATTTGCCGCTATAACTGCTCTGGTGTCGATGAGCTTCATTTGACTGAAGCTGAACGCTGTGGGTGACGTCGCACTCACTTAGTCCACTTCTTTATACAGTCTACAGATGAGACACATCGTCCCTCCAGCGTGTCCTGAGTTTTCCCCGGATTATATAAACCAAATCACATCATTTTTAAGGTCTTCTTTGTACTATAGATGCTGTTCCTAATATTAATATTTGAAAGTATTTGCTATGCCAGGGCCGGGCGATATGGCAAAATCATTCATTACGATTGGTCACGATTTCCAATTAGTTCCGATGTTTCTCTTAATCAAAACAAATGATTTCAATATTGATTTCAGAAAGGCTTTTAATCAGAGCCATTAACATTAAAATATTACAAAGCTGTGTATTGAGCGATCAATATTTTTAATAACATTTTATTTTTCTAACTAAAACAATTGAAAACACATTAATATTAATTTGGACAACAAAATAACTGGATCTGAACTCAAATGTGATCCATTGCACAGCGCTATGGCATCCACAATCTTTACACAGCTACTGTCTCTGTGCTCATCTTTCAACGCTTGTTTTGTATTCCTGCAAAGCGTTACTGAACCGTCATGATTTTTTATTAGACTGTAGGTTTTTCTATTTAAAAACTTTTTTTTTTTTTTCAGTTTTCTGAACCTAAAACAATTCAGTCTTTTAAACATTGCCATTTATCAAACAAATAGCCCCAATGTCTTTGTCTAAAGTCTCAACTCTGAGCTCCAAACCTGATGTTTTTACTGACAGAGGCTTGGCTCCCTCCTGCCCGTCTTGTCACTATGGGGAGCAGAGCCTTCAGCTGCTCTGCTCCCCAGCTCTGGAACTCCCTCCCCCATGACCTCCGCAACACACACTCACTCCCACACTTCAAATCTAAACTCAAAACTCATCTGTTTAAAAAGGCCTTCTCACCCTGACCACTCTGACCATAACTGCTCTGTCTTTTAATCTATATTTGTTTTTAAATGTATTTTTAATCATTTTACATTGTTCAGTTTGTATTGTGTATAAATGTATGTACGGCGATCTTGAGAGCCTTGAAAGGCGCCTAACAAATAAAATGTATTATTATTATTATAAATATCTCCATTAAAAAGACCCAAGCTGATCATCCAGTTTATTGTATTGTGTGTGTTTTGTTTTTTTGTTTTGCCCATTTTTATGTTTTCAACTGTTTGAATGGCTCTTATAAATAAAATGTATTATTATTATTATTATTATTGTCATTATCATTATTATTATTTATTTGTTATTATTATTATTTTTTATTATTATTAATCAGCCCCATGGTACGCACTGTTGTTCTGCAAAACACCTTTGTCTTCCCATTCACTTTTAAATACTTTTCTGGCACTAAACTCAAATCAAGGCCGCTGGAATAGTTGGTAGTGTCACTATTGTGCGTGTGTTTTGTACTTATGCACCTTCTGAAGCACTTGAGTCTCTTTGTGTAGTTCTTACCAACGAGGTTCCTTGGCACTTGCACAGAGTCCTCCACAAACTCTAAGAATCCCCTGGCCTTCTTCACCGCCTCCGCAGTCTGAAAGAAAACAGTGTTCACTCACTAAGTATCTTCCACTAAGAACTGAAACGTGTCAAACCGGTGAATAGTCTGTGCTTGAAAGTCTGTGTCTTTGTCAATGTCTGCTGCGAAAAGAAGTGAACTTGCAATCGCTTATTTTGCTCCACAAATATTTTATCAATATTAGATTTTTGCCAGTAAAGCTACGACATAATGTAATGATCTGATATTCTGAGTTTAGTTCAGAGTTGAATCCTTTTGTTGTTCTTGTATCTGTTGATGTGAAGGTTTTATCGGTCAGTTCCTGGTCTGTTTTGGAGACTGGCTTTAGTGAGTTGAGACGGCTGTTGTTTTGCTTGTTTTGGCGTGGGTTACATCCTACAGTCGACTTTATGTTCAGGAAATAAACAACCAGATGAAATTTGGTGTGTTTTCTTACATCAGAACGCTACGATACATTTAAGTTTCCATTGTGACACTTTTCTCTTTGGTAATTAATATTCAGAACACTATTGTTTAGGGACCACATACGAATAGCTAAGTGGTTACTGTTTATTCAAGTAGGAGGTAAGTCCAATAATATCCAAAAAAAACAGTTTGTTACGGACCTTTTTTTTCCCTGTATTTGGCCTGCCAGTCGATGAGCCCTCCACCGCAGCAACTTTTGAGTTATTTATATTTTACTTTTGTATTATCCAGTTGTTTACTTTGCACACCTTTTGCAATAATCCTTGTAACACTAAATCTAACTCATCGTTTTAACCACCTCTCCACACTCCTGTTTTCGTTCTATGCCCAATTTTTACATCATTTCGTTACGTGCCACCACCTCTGAACAAAGTGTTTCGCACCATTACTGAAAAAAGCAATCGCTCAATGCAGCCTTACAGAATAAAACATTATTAAGTACTTTACAAATACTAACAAAGATTTAATTAGGCACCGAGCGATACTGAAAAATCTGCTGGATCGTGTCTGTCCAAATGTCACTCCAGTCGAGATCCAGATTGAGCAAATAAATCGATGTAATAAGAGTATTTACTAGTTTTAGTCGCCCACAGAAAGTCTCATAATGTTTGAACTTTTATTAGTACAAAGCTGTTCTGTAGTTACTTGAACGAGAAATAACGGCCACATAACACGTTTAGATCAGTTCTGTCTCATGTAATTTTCGTGTAAAAAAAGAAGTAGATGCTGTTTTCAGTCTCTGCGCTGGTATCACTTAATATCAGGCATCAGTTGATACTTAAAACTACAGTATCGAAATCAGTATTGGAACTGGAAAAGCTGGATCAGTGCGTCCTTAGATTTAATTAAGTGTTTAGTATGTCTATTACTACTATTTTTTATGTTGTAAATTTTGTGATATTTTATTCTTGTATGTATTGTGAAGCGACTTTGAGTATCTTGAAAAGCGCTATATAAATAAAATGTATTATTATTATTATTATTACTACTAGTCAGACCCCGAAACTTAAGTGTTAACGGATATTCAAATTGAAGAGGGTATTTACTGTATCCCTTTCGAGCAGATCAGGGATGTCTGAAAGGCAATGTTGGGTTTTTTTATTGTTATATTAGAGACAATAAAAACAATAAAAGACATTAGACATCAAGGTTTGAAAGGGGTGACATTAAAAAAAGCATCTGTTCTTCTTATATGGGAGTGCGTGTGTGAGTCTGCGAGTGTGTGTGTGGGTAGGCAAGTTTAAGTGTAAGTAATAAAAAATAAAAAAATTACTGGATTTGAGATGACAATAATATAATACAAATGGGGAGCTCAAATCAGTGTTGTAAAAATTCAGGTTTTACTTGTAATACAGCAAGTTCTAGGGTCGAGTGACAAAAAAAAAAATGAGCAGGTTAAACATTTGTGAATTTACCTTTTGGATGTTTCATAGGAAAGTATAATGTAATTATAATATGTAAATCTGGCTCTCGGACCCCATTTGGGAGTATGACACCATCACATTTTATAATCTGAAAACCGCCAATAAGAAGGAAAGGGAAAGGGCGGAAAATTTTGAACGAAAGAGAAAAAAATGTATTAATAAATAAGTGAATGAGGTTCTGATTTGTTTCCTTTAATTTCCTGATCTTTGTGCTAATAATTATAACTATTACTGTTACTTATATTATTAAAAAGGCAGAAAACAGCAAAACAGCACATGTGTGGAGATATAAAGTCATGTAAAATGTGTTTGTATCCACGTCGCACACACCTCTCCATAGATCCTGAATGTTCCCGTCTCCTCGTCCAGCTCGATGGCGGTGACTCCGGGCACTTTCCGAGCCTGTTGGATGTTGCTGCCGTGGCTCCCGATGGCCAGTCCCATCAGATCTGGTCTCACGGTGAACTCCTCTTGGAACGAAGACACCAGCTGCCTCGAGCTCTACACAAGTTACAATACAGTAGTTAAAAAAATGTCATTTACAGACATCGGTAGATTTCAAGAACCAAACAACTCCTAATTTAATTTTGTATTTATTTTTTGATTTAATGAAGACATATACTGCTTGTGTCTGCTATATAGTTATAATCTATGACACCTGTGGATCATTACTTCATAATTTGGACATTTTAAATCACAATCATCATCTAAAATAACATTATAAAAGAAAAAAGTCCGCCCAATGGGAGCTGACGTCGCCGTAAACCTCATCACAACAAAGATCCGTGAAGTGCCAAAATGACTAATCGTACAACTGATTAAGCAAATAAAATTGGAGAACAAATTAAGTACAGAACGTTGGGCGTGTAAGGGTGAAAATGGGGGTTGATTGTCAATATGGTGTCTTGAAAATAAGGGATTAAAGATTCCTCAAGCTCTCGAGTCACTCCAAATACACCTTTGTGAGGGTAAGTGAGAAGAGGAAATGACTGTCATGTGGTTAAAAGCGCTATTGATTCTGCTTTAAGTAAATTTTGGTTCCTCTTCCCAGTTACAAGTTACAAAAGCTTTATGTTGACAATATGAAATGATTTTAATATGTCTGTGTCTTGCATCGCTCTCTCTTTTTAAAAATTCATTAAAACAGGCTGTACATTATTAAAAAGTTGTCTTTCCACATCGTCAGATATTACTCTTACAGTTACTCCTGCGTGAGTAGCAGTTTCACCAAATACACATTTATTTTCAAACAAAAAAAACAACGTCTCCAAGAACCCTCCCTCCAAAAAACCCCGCCTCCAAAGAACCCCCCCCCAAGAACCCTCCCTTCAAAGAACCCTCCCTACAAAGAACCCCCCAAGAACCCTCCGTCCAAAGAACCCTATGTCCAAAGAACCCTATCTCCATAGAAGCCCCTCTCTAAAGAAACCACTCTCCAAAGAACCCCCCCTCCAAAGATCCCAGTCTTCAAAGATCCCATCTTCAAAGAACCCACCCCAAGAATCCTCCCTCCAAAAAACCCTGCTTCCAAAGAACCCTATCTCCAAAGAACCTCCCCAAGAACCCTCCCTTCAAAAAAACCCCACCTCTAAAGAACCCCCCCCAAGAACCCTCCCTTCAAAGAACCCTATCTCCAAAGAGGCCCCCCAAGAACCCTCCCTCCAAAGAACTCTCCGTCCAAAGAACCCTATCTCCAAAGAAGCCCCTCTCTAAAAACACCCCTTCCCAAAGAACAAGGAAATCCCTCTCCAAAGATCCCCCCCGCCCCTCCAAAGAAGCTCATCTCCAAAGAACCCGGCCTCTCCAAAGAAGTCCCTCTCAAGAATCCCCCTCTCCAAAGATCCCCCTCTCCAAAGAACTCCTCTCCAGAGACCACCTGTCCACAATTGTACCCACACAGCTCTTCTCATCGTATTCTTTCACACATCTAGTACATTTTTACTCTCACTTGAATCATTCCTTGGATCACGACTTTGAACTTCTACAAAATAAAAAGCCTCAAAAAGTTTCAACCTCACTGACCTCGAGGTGTTTGGTGGCTTCCTGGTTGCGTGACATCAGCATCAGTTTGGTCCTGATGCTTCTCAAATGCATGTCACTCAGCAGAGACACACGCTTCACTGTGGTTTCGTTTGTGGACTGGAAAATGGAAAAGAAAAGAAAAATGAACGAGAAAAGTGTCTCCTGTAGAGTAATCAGTCTTTAGTAAATAGGACTACATGTTTTTAATACAGTACAGAGTTGTAGTAAACTTAAAAGGTGAAATATGCAACTTTTCTGATGGTGGTGATTGCTGCTCGTCTCCATGAAGATGTCGTTACGTTATCTTGAACCATCCAGCACTTATCTGCTCAAAATTCCTTGAAAAATGTATTTACTAACAGTGAGGAGGATCCGACTGAACTCCACAGATCTGACTTGTAACTTTGCATTGGGCATCTCCTACCCTTCTAGGTAAAACCATAACATCTCCAAGAATTATAGCTTTACTCCACTGGCACAACGGTGTTTATCGTGATTTTGATTTCCTGTTTTTGTTTTTTTCCTCCTGTTGTTCTTGAACTTTGCGTAACAACACTGTAATTTCTCCATTATGAGACAGATGAAGGTTTATTTTATCCATAGAGCTTGAAAAGTCACATATTGCACCTTTAAATCTGATGTAAGGAGCAGAGATAGAGCGATATATTGGGCAGATATTTGGCCTGGGACGATCTTTTGTTTTGGTCCATTTCTGCCTAAAAATCCACACAAAGCTTTACCATTTACGCTTTTATTTGAAGAGAAATCTGCATTTAACACGTGACTACGGCTGTCTTAAAGGTTTGTGGTAAAACATGGCTGTGGGTGAGTTTGTATTTAAATGTAATTATTTGGGGGAAAATAATGAAAATCGGCCATGCAAATCAGCCCAAAAATATCGGCAGAGCTTATCGGCTCTGGATTTTAAACAATAGGTATCGGCATCGGCCATGAAAACCCCGCATATCTGTCGATCTCTAGTAAGGAGTTAATTGAACAGTTAGAACACAGACCACGATGAGCAGCTGGCTGGACTCGGGGCAGAAGGAGATGTGACAGGCTCCTACAGCTTTCTTGAAATCCTTATGGGCGTTCTCGTTCTGACACCTGAAGCACAGAAACACACATAGGAGCTTAGTACGGTTGTCACGATACTTCACACTTGATTTTGTAAGTAAGTATTTTACTCGGTCATTACATTCAAAATCAAACATTATTCAACTTGTATAAGGTTGTGCGTAACATCTCTATCATGACCGAAAGGGTTTAGGCTGAAGGAAAATTACCGTAAATTTCGGACTATAGAGCGCACCTGAATATAAGCCGCACCAGCTAAATTTGAAAAGAAAATCAGTTTTGTACATATATAATAGAGCCACTGCACGTAAGCTCGAATGAATGAATATAAGCCGCAGGTTTTCATATCGTAACATGAGATATTTACATAGAAAGACGGTACACGGACTCGCTTTTTTAAAAACTGTGCCTGAAAATTGGCACCGACACGCCTTCAACACGAGATGAACACACCTGCAGGTTTAGAAAATAAAGCTGTATCAACACGGGCCGTCTGCTTTTATTCCCTCTGAAAGATTTTATCGTCTTTTTACATTGACCAAGTTCGATTCATTGATGCCGAGCTTACGTGCAGTGGCTCTATTTCCTTCTTTAATGGTCAAACTTACGTGCAGTGGCTCTATTTCCTTCTTTAATGGTCAAACTTACGTGCAGTGGCTCTATTTCCTTCTTTAATGGTCAAACTTACGTGCAGTGGCTCTATTTCCTTCTTTATTTTAAAAACTGTATCATATCCATTTCTTCGTGTGTTTTCCATGATGTGCAAAATGACAGTTCAAAATCAAAACTAGTGAATTCTTCAGACCATAATCTTTCCCCACGTCTGTCTCACTTTTACGTTTACAGCTAGAGAGCGCCTCCCTGGTGGCCGTTATCCAGTAAAATTCTCTAAATAAACCGCACTGCTGTACAGGCCGAAGGGTTCAAAGCGTGAGGAAAAAGTCACGGCTTATAGTCCCAAATTTACGGTACTTGCAATGATAACGCACAAGAATTCCAAGAAAAACAGCATCCGTTCTACAACAAATGACCCAATAGGTACACAAAAGAAAAACAGTTCACATGAATCATTCCTGAGTCCTGTAATTCCTGTAAAAGTAATCGTTTATACCTCTTTTTAAATACTGTAGCTTTTGCGTGTGTAGCTTTTTAATTTATCCACACACTAACCCCTCGAACAGAACACAATGACGTTTTTTACTGGTTCTAGTCTTAATTTTTTTAAATATACCTGTTCTTCTAACATGATATTGACTCTCTCTCTGTTCGAATAACATCTGTAAACATTTAAATACTATAAACAAGGGCTGATACTTGATACCGAGGCTGTGCAATTCATCAAATTTTTGTTCAATTCAGTCATTTCTAATGGTCAGGGATCTACAGTCAATCCTCTGTCGCTAAAAGCATGTGGTTTCAGATTTTGGAAACCAAGTTTATGTCGAGAGCGGGATTTGAACCGTCAACCTTCAAACACTCTACCAACTGAGCTACTGATGTTTAAAAGTACGTCTTGTGATAATGTTCAGGAAATGAATTTTGAAAGGCTCTTTTTTTTCCCAATTGTTTCAGATAAGAACTGAATCCAAAATCAAGGTCGATCAATATGAGGGGAAAAAGACGGTGATTAAGTTTTTATCCAGTAATTTCAAGACCCCAATGATAATTAAAAACACTTACAATAGAATGTACCGTAAATGTCGGACTATAGAGCGCACCTGAATATAAGCCACACCAGTCAAATTTGAAAAGAAAATAAATTTTGTACATATATAAGCTGCACCTGAACATAAGCCGCAGGTTTTTGTGTTGTAACATGTGACATTTACACAGAAAGATGGTACACAGAAGTTTTTTTTAGTTTTAATCTAGGAACTTTTTTAATGTAGGACTTTTTGACTGTGTCTGAAAAACATCAGTTCATAATCTTTCCCCATGTCTCACTTATGCATTTACTGTTAGAGCGCCCCCCAGTGGCCATTAGGCAGTAAAAAAATCTATAAATTAGCCGCACCATTGTATAAGCCGAAGGGTTCAAAGCGCGGGAAAAAGATTAGCGGCTTATAGTCCGAAATTTACGGTAATTTTCAACACTAAACGCTAAACAGATATAGACCATGCTAAGTCTAGTCCGAAAAGGTGATTGTTTGAGAGTATTAACACCTTAAAATGTGCATATACTCTTAAAACTAGCATCAAAATTAGATTAGATTTAGGTATAAAAATGCTAGTCGTGAGTGTAGATTCCTCTAAGCATGAGAAATAGTGAAAGTACGTACGCGTGGGCCAGGTCCTGGGGCACGGGGACGGTGCACTTGTGGAAGGAGTTCTTGGTGATGTTCTTGTTTGTGTTGACCGGACGCAGGCGCTCGAAGGTCACGATCTCGTTGTAAGTGGCGTCGCAGGCGGCGTACTCGATCACGTAGAACTGAAGGGAGAGAAGACGGGAAGTTAACAAAGCAGCGGCGTTTGTTTATATTATTTAAGAAACGACTAAAAAGTATTTATCGTAAGGTTAAACTGTATTATATGTGACTTTTGTGACGCAAAAATAAGCTGGAGTGGTAGTGTGTTGTTTCTAGTACGGCTGCAGTTAACAATTACTCGACTAGTCAGCAATTATTGTTTAGATTAGTCAACTGACCACTCTACTAATGATGTTTGAGTGGAACAAACACAAACACTGTACTGCGTCTACTAACTGAGATACTAATGTGTAAAAATCTGTACTGTAATAATGTTCAGGAGCTTTGAAAGGCTTTTTCAATAGTTTCAGATAAGAACTGAATTCAGCATCAGTTGGTTGATTAATATGAGGCAAAACAAAATGTACACAACAATTTCGAGACCCCAATAACAATTAAACACACTCTCACAACAGAATATCGCTTTCAACGCAAAGTAATTGTTATGTAGTGTCTTATAACAGAGATATAGATCATTCTAAAAGTGGCATCACAGGCAGCAAAGTAAATCTAACGGGTGAATCTATTATTTCCATTGCACACTGGCCTCTACACAGAGAATATTTACAAATGCAGAGTGTTAATATCGTAAATCATAAAGTACTTCATTCTTGGTGTGTTATTTTTCAGTTTGGATAAAATAATACTGCCGGTTATACACGTAAAATGTCTGATCTATGTTTTAGCGTCTTTACAGTCCACATAATGATCATTTAAATAAATAAAATAATACAAATATTGTTTATAAACTTCAATATTACAATGACAAACCCACACATACACAGTTGCTAATTTAATTCCTAATAGAAGATGAAGTTTTTTAATTTGTTAATGTATCTGAATTATGTTATAAATTACACAAACACAACCAGATTTTAGAGCAGGATATGTCGGTTCTGGTGTTGTCATGATAATAAAAGTTAGTCACAATCATTCCAATAAATCGATAACAAATAGTTTTCTGTGTAATCTCTCAGTCCCTCGAATGCTTTGTTTAAAATACTTAAGATTAAACTAAAAACTAGACACTATTCACTTGGTCTGCGCCGTATATTAGTGCTGGTTAACTCATAAATCTATATTGCAAGGAAAGAAGGGTTTCCTGGGTTTAGTCTGTTGTTATTTTGGGTTTGACTGGTGAATTGACTTACGTTACTACTAGATTTATTATGTTTATCATCATTTCTACTCACATCTCCCTTCATCATGCGCACTTTGGCCAGCCACCATCCACAGGGCTCCTGGTCATTGGCTTTGGAGAAGATCTTAAGAAGAGAACGGTGAGAGTTTAACAAAGGAGTGTAAGAAAAAAACAAACAAACAGTGATCTACTCTTCCACCCACCTCCACCTCATCCCCCTCTCCGATCTCCTTCTTAGCATCTGCGGGCGGGGGCAACCTGACGTCACTGAAGGGCACCTGGCGTTCTGGCTGCCAACTACGTCAGACGAAAGTTAAATGTTAAAACAGATGAACAAACGCTGAAAAAATCTGAAATCAGTAATTAGCTTTTTCAACTACTTCAGTAAATGATGGAACAATATGTTTTGGGGTCGATATGTATCATGTGCACGTTTTCTTTTCCCAGAGACAGTTTCCATGTCCAGAGATCCGGTCATCGAGTCTCCGGTCATCCAGTCACCTCTGACTGACGCCCAGATCTGTACTGGACTGTTGTGGTAAAGAAGGAGCTGAGTCCAAAGGCAAAGATCTCGATTTAACGGTCAGTATATGTTCCTACTCTCACCTATGGTCCCTAGTTTAGTCCTGGTTCAGTCCTAGTTCAGTCCTGGTTTTAGTTCTGGTTCAGTCCTGGTTTTAGTCCTGGTTCAGTCCTGGTTCAGTCCTGGGTTCAGTCCTGGTTCAGTCCTGGGTTCAGTCCTGGTTCAGTCCTGGTTCAGTCCTGGTTTAGTCCTGGTTTAGTCCTGGTTTAGTCCTGGTTTAGTCCTGGTTTAGTCCTGGGTTTAGTCCTGGGTTTAGTCCTGGGTTTAGTCCTGGTTTAGTCCTAGTTTAGTCCTAGTTTTAGTCCTAATTTTAGTCCTAATTTTAGTCTTGGTTTAGTCCTGGGTTTAGTCCTAGTTTTAGTCCTGGTTTTGTCCTGGTTCAGTCCTGGTTTAGTCCTGGTTTAGTCCTGGTTTAGATCTCTGGTCCTTCCCTCTCCTATGATCATGAGCTCTGGGTAATGCCCGAAAGGACAAGATGGCGGCTACAAGTGGCTGAATTTTTTATTTAATTTTTTTCTCAGGGCGGCTGGGCGCTCCTTTAGAGATAGGGTGAGGAGCTCGGTCACACCGGAGGAGCTCGGATTAGAGCTGCTGCTCCTCCACATCGAGCGGAGCAGCAGAGGCGACTCGGGCGTCTGTCCCTGGATAACTCTCTGGGGAGGTGTCTCGGGCATGTCCCACAGGGAGAAGACCCCCAGGACACACAGGGACTAGGTCTCACGTCTGGCCTGGGAACGCCTTGGGGTCCCACCGGAGGAGCTAGAGGAAGTGTCTGGGGTGTGGACAGTCTGGGAGTCCAGGCTCAGACGGCTGCCCTTGAGACCCGGCCCCAAATAAGTGAAAAAAAAATGGATAGATGGATTTTTTTTTTTGAATAGTGGGGAAATGTCGTGTTATTTTTTTCTAATATGATTTGATTTGAGCTGCTGAAGGTTGAATGAGTTACTTGGATAATTATTGTTGGTTCTGCTATTTATTTGTCGCAGCTCTTGCCTCCTGATAATACTGTCAATTTAAAAATGGTTCGCTGGGATTATTTTGCTTTCTTATTATTGTGTCAGTTTCATAGAGTAGTTTCAGTATTACTGTTTATAGTGATATTTCTCTGGAGCGACATATTGTGCTTAAAAACGTGTTATCGTGACAGGCTTAGAAATCATTAAACAAAAATAAAACCAACTCACTTGTTCTCAAAGGCAATGGTGAGAGAGTCATCGTGGATATCTTTGACAAAGCCCTGAAGAAGACAGAAAAAAACGCAGGATTAGGAACGTCATGTGAGATTAAGAGAAGAGAATGAAGTGTTCACATTTGCACTGAGATCACATCAAAACTGATTTCAGGTTTACCACTTCTTGTCTCCATGGAAATGTTGTTTCTGTGCCCGGATTGTTCCGCAATATGGCATTAAATGTGTTTATCGCCGTGAAGACATAAAGTTACAGGTCAGATCTGTGGAGAAATGACCCCCCGCTCAGAGTAAAAATCCATGTTTATCGTTGCATTTTTGAGCAATAATAACACAATTAACTGAATAAATGCAAATGAAACATGTTTATAGCCATACTGTGGAACTTTCTAGGCACGGCAGTAACATATCCATGGCGACGAGAGACCTCCCAGCAGGAAAGTTACATAGTGCATCTTTAAAGAGCATTATTCGTCACATAATATAAAGCGTTTTTCTGTGCTAAAACATGCGGTTTGATGACGTTTTAATAGCTGATGTGCCTCGGAATCTTTACACATCTGGAAAAATGTGGAAAAACACTGACTCACTGTTTTATTTGTATTCACCGTTTATGCTTTTGGAAAGGATTTTATAAATAAACACTGACTAGACATTTTTGAATCAGAGAAACGGTAAGCGCACTAATTAAAATACCAAAAGTAATACTGTCAGTGTCATTAATCTTAAACAGTAAACGCTCACAGGTTTATTTAGCGCTTTTCCACCTTCACAGCTCAAAGCGCATGGAAGAAACCACTCACCCATTCACAAACGCATTAATACAGCTTTATACGAAGACACTGGGGTGAGGTGGATTAAGTGTCTTGCCAAGGACACAACGACAGCATTCATCTGTGGGAGCTGGGATCGCACCGCCGACCTGTGGATCAGCGGACAAACTCTCTACCAACTGACCTACTGTCATCCCCTAATATCTTTTTATAGAATTATTTATTAAAACCAATATTTATCTGTTCAAATAACACAATATAGAGTCAAATCTAAATTTCAAATGATTATTTTTATCATCACTCGGCTCTACTTCTCATGACAGAAGCGTTTAGAAAATCCAATATTACAAACTCGCACATTCACAGCTGCAAAAAGCTGTTAATTTAATCCCTTCTTTTAAGATGATTTATGCTTTAAAAGGCCCGTGTTACGCCATTTTCTGATCTATGTTTTAATGTTGTTTCCTCGTCACAAACAGACCTGGAGTTGTGTTTTTTTTTGTTTCATTCACACATGTTTAACGCTGCATATTTAGGCTGAGCTCTTCTCTCAAACTGAAAACACCCTGTTCCACCTCGTGATGTCATCATGTGGCGATACAGGAAGTGCTCCGCTGTGTTTTTAAACTCCACACACCTTCATTTCTAGAATCATTTGGATCATTTCAGCTCGTGGAATTAACAAACTCCGCTGAACTAAAGGTAAAATGCAGCTGTTGACTTGAAAACTACCACTTCATGACATCACAAGGTGGAACAGAGCGTTTTGGCGATCTAGACAGACTAATAAAGTGTTACTCAAACATGTGTGAATGAAACAAAAAACAACTCCAGGTCTGTTTTTGAGGCAGTAACAGCATTATAACACGACTTAAAGCTCACGAAAGTCAATTTTGCGTAATTTAGGACCTTCAATAAAAACATCTGTCCTCTGATCAAACATCCTTTTATTGGCAAACACAGAACCACATCTGACTCAGACTTATAAAAGAAGCAAGTCATATAGTAATAACGCCTTGTACTCATATAGCACATTCATATTAGACAGCTGTCCTGTTCATTCTGGTGTTAAAAGTTGTATAGATGTAATAAAAACGTCACTATTTATTTACTACAGGCGGCGTCATCCAATCACGTCACGTTTTTCCGCATCATTTGGAAACGCATAAAGCAGCTGAGATGTTTAGTGTGTTATAATGTACATGTCCTTACAGTGATAGTAAAGTGTCATCCAAGTACTCGTAAACAATGTTAAATAAAGCACGAGGGGAGGGTGGTAGCTGCGGCACAACTGGCTGAGAAAATACCATCTATTCTGAGAAATGAAAGGGGGAGGGGGGCAGTAGTAGTGAGGGCTGATTGAGAGGCCAGGGTTGCCAAGTAAGTACACAATTTACAGCATCGTTGAGCTTGTAAACAAATACAGGTTTCTATATCAAGCTGCCATTTTGTGAGGATTGATGGCCATGTCTGGTAAAATGATTCTTTCTCTAGATATTTGGCAGAATAACATGACATAAGTAACATGACCATTATTTAGGCCTGTCATGATAATTACTATATCGACTTATTGTTCAATATATAAAAGTTGGAACTATATTTTTTAGGGTCAGTATTTATCATGGGGACTTTTTCATTGTAGTACAGGGGAATTTGTGGTTATTTTTCTGTACTAAGATGAGATCTGAGCTGTAGAACTTCCATGACTCATTATAGACACAAACTCACTTCCATTCTGTTATAATTTTTTTTTGTAGCTCAAATATTTTAATAATATTGTACATTTGGGGGATAATTCTGCTTTATGGTTTGGTTTCAATATTATCGTTCAATATTATCATACCATACTACCGTTATTACATAAAAAGCTCAGAGTTAAAAACAAGTTGATGCAATAAAACACGATCAAAACAGAACAAAACGGTCTCCTTTTTGTGTACGCTCACACTTACACACTAATGTACTTTCACACTTAGACACTAAGGTTTAGGCTTGTCAAAACTATAAAAAAATCAAGTACTAATCCATTCTAAAACTAGTGTCTAAACTCGTCTAAACTACTCATTTGAGCAAGTATGCAGGGTGTCCAAACTATGGCCCAGGGGTTTTCCAGGGGCCAAATGTGGCCTTCAGAGCAATGAAACACTGATCCTTCTGCTGAACTGGTCCAACCGATCATAGGCAGAACTTTTTTACAGCAAAAGTAAGTATTTCTACCACTATAACCTCAACAACATCACACTGAACTGTGATACAGACCTAAAATGCATGTCTGTGTAACCCCTTAGGCGTCCAGGTCTGATCCAGAGTAAAAGAAACATTTAAATCTGTAACTGGACAAAAAGTAAAAGTTGTTGGGGTTTAGTTTGTCCAGTTGACAGATTTTAATTTTTCTCTTACTGCCTAAAAGTCATGTTTGTACATCCCTAAATAAAGATTGTGTTTCATTATCAAAAAAAGATAAACAGGTACTAATAGAAACTACTATTTAAACTAGTATAGATACTTAAAAATCAAGTAGTTTGAGAATTGTCTTCATCTGATTCATGATTCGTTTAAGACCACATGGTAATATTTAAAAAGTACTATTATTTTGTGTCTAAATTGTGACAAAAACTAGGATTAAAAAGCAGAACTAAACCCGGACTAGACTTAACCGGGACAATACCAGGACTTAACTAGGAGTAAACCTGAGCTAAATCAGGACTAGCGCAGTATCAAACCAGTCGAGCCTGTCTGCGTCTTTCTCTCGTGAGCTCTGGCAACCCTGCTTTGGGGCAACAGCGGGTTCAAAAATAGCCTATAAGTCTACAGTATCAGTCTGACATGCCAACTGGACCAGAGTGACACCAACAGCCGGGCCACAAACGCGTCCTGCGGCTCAAATAACTCGCCCATGATCACATATCAAATAATAGAACTCCAAACAGTTAATGAACTCTTAGTGAAAGCACTGATTTCAAACTATGACGTCCAGACAATGTAAAAGTACTCCAAAACAAAAACTGAAATTGAAATAGTAAAATATTAATTAGTAATGATTAAAAATTGTCATTAAATTCTGTTTTCAGTGGCTTTACATCAACCAAATACATGTTATTGTTTTACTGAACTGGCAACAATCCATATCCACGTTTATGTTTTCCATTTAGATACAATTTGTATTATTTTTTTTATTTGTTTATTTAGTTTTTTAACAATTACCTAAGTGGACTTTTAGTTTTAGTTTGGTAATATTGTGTTATATCATAAAGTTGACCACATGTAGCTATGTAAATGTTTACTTCTAACAGATCAGAGAGCTGGATAAAATAAATACGTTAGTAGCTATTAAAACTAACCTTAATTTATCAGGTTTTACAGTGTTTTTACAACGCCCTGATCTGGGTTTGATAAAAGAGACATGTTGCAAAACTGTGAATGAAACTTATTGACGTCAACTAGCACGTAGGCTAACGGATACAACGTGAAATCGTGACTTTTACGACAAATAAAGGCTCTGATCGCATGAAATAGTAAAGTTGTAAGTAAAATAGACATGTGTCGTGCGTACTGGGTGGGAAAAAGTTCACGAGGAGAGCCTGAAAGTCGGGAAAGACCTGAGAGCAAGGTTAGCACACAAGCTAACCCCGGCTAGCCTCAGCACTCCAAGCTAACAGCAAACAGCCAAAACGACACGCAGACACGCAGATAGCTTCTCCCGTGATCCCCGGTGTGTAGATCCGGCCTTGTGTGTGATTGTCGCGGTTGTTGCGGTGTAAATAAGCCGTTTTTACCTTGTAATAAGCGCCGTTGGAGCCACGGACCTCCACCGCCAGTTCTTCCATATTGGACACGCAAAGGATCTCGGGACGACAGGTGCGTCTTCAGACAGGCTCAAGTTTGGAAAAAGAAACACGGTGACTTCACAGTTTGCCATGAGCGCTCGAAATACATGTGATTTTCCCAGAAGAGCGATTTAAAGTGGTTAAATGAGCGTGTGTTCGCGGTAGAAGCTTAGTTTTAAAGGTGGTTTTACGACAGTCCGCGCTGTAAACCGGCAGGCTCACTGGAAGCAGGTTGCCATGGAGATTATCCAGGATGGTGTTACCAGGGTTACGAGCATCCAGCTGTGTTTGTTTTGGCGTCCGGCTGTTCATTCCTGTGGACTTAAAATGTGAACTTTTTTACAATATTATTTAATTATATGATTATTAACATTAACAATAGTGATTTTATAGCAGCAGAGGAGGAGCCTATGCAAATTCTGAAATAATAGTTTGCATAATTAGGCTGTGCAAAAATGTATATCTTGATAATTTATTTTTTATTTTTTATTAATGTATATTTTTTTTTATTTTTTTTTTATTTTTTTTTTGAATAGTCTATCCAAATGATACAATTCAGATGTTTTATTTATTTATTTATTTATTTTTATTTATTTATTTAAATTTTAAACATGTCACGACCCCTCCCACCACCACACCTCCCCTACAGGTGGGCACCAGGCAAGTACAAGAACAGGACACAACTGTTACATACAAAAAATACATTAAGATTAACACATTCTTATACATTCATGCATCCTCACACACACGCACACGCACGTTCATACAAGTAAGTACAAACCATCCATACATTTTCTTCCTCTTATCCGGGGCTGGGTCGCAGGGGTCTGTGCAAATTCTGAAATAATAGTTTGCATAGTTAAGCTGTGCAATAGGTTAGACAAAAATGTATATCTTAATTTTTTTATTTTACTTTATTTTTCTTTTTTTTTTTTTTTTAAATAGCCTATCCAAATGATTGACAATTCAGATTTTTTTCCAGTTCAGTTCAGTTTTTATTTTCTTTTATTTTAATTTTTTTAATTCATATTTTTTTTACTATATTTTAACATATCACAACCTCTCCCACCATCCCAACATCCACTATAGTTGGCACCAGGTGAGCACAGGAACAGAACTAAACTGTTACATACACAAATACATTAAGATTAACACATTCTTATACATTCATACATCCTCACACACACACACACACACGCACACGCACAACCATACACCCCTTATCCGGGGCTGGGTCGTGCGTGCAGCAGTCTAAGCAGGGACTCCCAGACTTCCCTCACCCCAGACACGTCCTCCAGCTCCTCCCAAGGCAGAGGAGTAGAGGAGCAAGAACAAACCAATACACAATATGAAAGATAACCATAGTAAAATAAACAAAAATAGATTAATACATAAATAAACAACATATTTCCATCTTTGTCATCACTAATACAGTTGTTGTTGTATTGATGTTAAGCCACGCTCCAGGTCCAGACATTATTTATGCACTTTACTTCCATTATAAAACAATTCAGATGTTATTATGGCAATCCATCAGAAATATGCACACGACGCTTTCCGTGCACCTTTTAAATGTTGTGGTTGAGGTTCAAGAACATTGTCAAGATATAAAGACGGACTGTAAACCCCAAAGATCCAGAAACATCTCTAAGAAGAACACATTTCAAGTGTCTGTTCAGTTCATGTATGTTCAGCTTATACTTTTCATTTTAATTATGTTGTTTACAATATGTAGTCACCTGATTTCATCCTGTTCTGAAGGACTTTGAGAATGTTTTTCACAACAAAAATATAATAACCTGGTTCGGTTTGAGTTGCTTAGATGCCGCAGTCGTCATGAAACTTTACATCTGTGACATTTCCTCAAAAAGATGAAGATCATATCGTGTGTGGCTCAGATGTCGTGACTGATTACTCTCGTTGTAAAGGCATTTTCATTCACATTTTCAGCTGAAACGGCTCTGACGGGAACTGGAATTTGTAATTTAATGCTTTTAAGAACATACACCTCATAGAATAACATATAGGCAAGTCTAATAACACACATTTTGTATGAATATTAACATTAAACTGCAATAAAAACACTGCTAACATTTGGAAAGAAAGCTGTAACGCATCTGATTTTAATGACGACTTACAGCAGCTGTGACGAGAAAGTGAAGGCTTTTACGCTGTAGCTGAGTGTATTTTTAAGATCACAGGCAAGTTTCCATTTTTGTATATTGGTTTCAGTTGTTCTGGCCGATTTGCATTGTCTTAAAATCTCAGTGTTTTCATAAATACAAACTAATGCTGTAAGTTTACTATTAGTGTTTGTAGCAATAACACAACATTAGCCTGAATAAATCCTTTTTCAATAGACAAAAGAGTTGTACATTTACCCATGACATGTTCCACTTTTTCTCAGATGGAGTCAGAGAAAGGCAGGTCTTTTTTTTCCCGAACAGCCAGTGCGACCCCTAGTGGCCAAAGATTCACCTTCACACAGCACTGTAAAAGATGACAGAAACCAGACTGATGTGCAGCACTTTTTTATTATTATTATAAACTCATCAAACTCTCTAAATTCTGTATTATCATTCTGGATTTTTGTGTGTTTTTTTTTTATATGAAAGTAAACTGACAAATCACAGATGAGACATTTTATTTTTGTTTTGCTTGGCTATGACGTATGTGCAGATTTAATTCCTTTTTTTTTTTTTTTTTTTTTTAAACAATGAAACAATCGCATGTGGAGGCCAGTTATGACTATTTTGTTTTTATTTATTTATTTATTTTTTTTATTTATGCATGCCCTTATTTGTATTTATAACAGAAACATTTCTACTTTTTAAAAATTGTTATTATTTAGTGTTTTATGTTGCACTTTATCACCGAGTTTTGTTCAATAAAAGTCTTCTGATTCTTCTTATTTTTCGGATTAAAGCATTGAAAATTACAAGTGCATTCAGTAATAAAGTGCTCATTTAAGACTGAGCAGCAAGCCATAATATACACCTAAAATATCTGTTTATAAAAAGCAAAGTTATTTATATTGGTGAGTATTTTCCTGTGTAAAAGTGTACCAAATAGACCCTCACTTTTACTCATGCCTGCAGCTGCCTCGAGTACAGCAAGTTGAGCTAAGTGCTAGTCTGTGTAATATTCTGCATGGTCTAAAGACATTATAGTGTCCTCCCTGTCTGCTGATAGACTGTCCTCCAAACCAGTTTACCAATTCCATTATGCTAAGCCCGTGACTGCTAAGGAAACGATCAACGATATACTGAAACACATAATCTCCCCGCTCCACCGGTACTGCGACGTGACAGCCAAATTTCATTCATCCTATCCAATTTCTGCCTTATTTAAGAGGAGAAAATTACTGGCGCGGGTAATCAGATATGTAGCTGTGTGTGCGTGAGTTAAGCTCAGAGCCAACGGAGCACGAGTGTGGCCCAGGCACAAGCGCCAAAGAGACGACACACATGTTAAAGTGGGAAAGTGCATATGACACAAGACTCATGTCACTAGAACAGGTACAGGCATTTTATTTAAGAATTTACTGAAAATACTGCCTTGTTTTTTTATTATTTCTGATGGAGTTTATCTGTTTACTTCCTGGTTGGACATGAGCAGATATCACATACATGGAGATAATGTGCAGCAATATTAATTTTACTAAAACACGGTTAGTCATTTTAATTAAGAATTTACTGAAAATATTGCCTAGTTTTTGGGGAATTTTTTTTGTTTTTGTTTAATGAGGTTTACTTATTTACTTCCTGGTTGGGCATGAGCAGATATCACATATACCTCGAGATAATGTGTAACAATATTAATTTTACTAAAACACGGTTAGAATTATTTTAATTAAGAATTTACTGAAAAGATTGCCTATTTTTTTCTTTTTTTTTTTTCTTTCTTTCTTTTTTTTTGATGAAGTTTATCTGTTTACTTCCTGGTTGGACACCGGCAGCAGATATCATATACATAGAGGTAATGTGTCACAATGTTAATTTTACTAAAACATGGTTAGAATAATTTTTATTTAAAAATAATTTACTGAATATTGCCTATTTATTATTATTATTATTATTATTATTATTATTATTATTATTATTATTATTATTATTATTATTATTATTATTATTATTTAAGTTTACTTATTTACTTCCTGTTTTTTTATTTTATTTTATTTTATTTTTATTTATTATTATTATTATTATTATTATTATTATTATTATTATTTAAGTTTACTTATTTACTTCCTGTTTTTTTTATTTTATTTTAATTTATTTATTTTTATTTTTTTATTAAGTTTATTTATTTACTTCCTGGTTGGACATGAGCAGCAGATATCACAGACATAGAGGTAATGCTGCAACTGTTACCTAGCAACCGTCATAAACAAATAATAAATAAAGGCCAAACCTATGTCAAAATTACACGATGGTCGATTAGATTCAAACAAATAAATGGTAAAGGTGCGTAACAAATTAGATTAAATTAACGTCACCTGAATGTTTCCACAAAAATACAAAGTTAAAACCGTACTCCGGAACATTCTGCATGGAGATAGATTTGTTTTATGCTACACTGTGGAAAATTATAGCCAAAGGAACAGCATTTCCATGGAAACAAGCAAGAGGAGGCCAAATAAGAGTGAGGTTTGTGGAGATGCAAGTCCGCTCAGTGTCAGGACAATATGTTTTTCAATGCAAGAAACAAAACCAAAATGAAAAAAATAACAATACAGAAGAAAACAGATGTACAAGCTGTTGTTATATCAAAAAAGTTGCACACTGTGGCTTTAAATGACTGTTAAAACTATCAGAAAAAGCATCTTACTTGTGCGTAACTTAATTTTCTCCAATAATGACATAAACTTTCCATAAACTTTCTGTCACTTGACTCATAAAACTACGATTAAATGTTAAAAGCGCAGGTACGATCCCCCCAAAACTGAGTAATAATAATTATAAAACCATAAAAACCTGTCATATACATTTTAACTTGCAGCGAAGCGTCTGGGAGCCCCGCACGGCCTCCATCCAAGGATCTTTCACCCCGTCGGCCTTGGTGGAGTCGGAGCAGACACAGCGATGATGCCGGTGTAAAAGACGGCGGCGCTCGAGAGGCGACGAGAGCTCGACACAAACAAATATCCAAGGTCTGTGTTTGTGCAGCAGAGAGAGAGACAGGGGCCCGTTCGAGCACGTCTCCGCCGCTTTCAAGGTCCCACAGCCTGCAGCGGAAAACAATATGAAACTATTATTTATATGAATGTAATGCTACCATTTCGAGTTTTCCTGTGGTGCTGTTTTATTATGGTAAAAACATAAGACACAATAGCGTTAACTTTCTAAAATAATCGTCTTTATCGTTTTAAAATATAAAAATGTGTTGTATTTAACTATGAATTATGGGATTTTTCTCGTCAGGGGTCTGTACTCGTCTCCATGATGTTAATCCTTCACCTAGAATGTTCCACGGTATGGCGTTAAACTTATATCTTGCATTTAATCCAAAATGTGTGCATGCATTCTACCATGACAGTGCTTGCCCCTCTGCAGATCTGACCTGTAACTTGTCCTAATAGCTGCACTATCAGGTTTTCACTATGGAGAGAAACACATTTAATGCAATACTGTTGAACATTACAGGCAAAGCAATAACACTGCCATGGAAACAAACAGGTCTCTGAGGTTAAATTTATCTCTAGAGCCTTGCAGGGGTCAGATCTGTGGAGTGGCAAGCCCAATCACAGAAAGAATGCATGTTTTTCAAGGTGTTTTTTGAGTGCTTAAGCTAGTGCTATACTGTGGTACATTACAGGCAAAGCAATAACATCGCCATGGAAACAAGCAGGTCTCAGAGGTTAAACTTATCTATCTCCATGAGGACAAACTGAGGTCAGATCTGTGGAGAGGCAAGCCCAATCACAGTAAGAATGCATGTTTTTTTTTTAGGTATTTTCAAGAACTTATACTTGATTTAAGCTAGTGCTATACTGTGGAAAATTGCAGGCAAAGCAATAGCATCTCCATGGAAACAAGCAGGTGTCAGAGGTTAAACGTATCTATGGAGACAAGCAGGGGTCAGATCTGTGGAGAGGCAAGTCCAATCAGAGTAAAAATGCACATGTTTTCTAAATATATTTGAGAATTTAAGATAGTGAAATACTGTGGAACATTACAGGGAAAGTGATAACATCTCCATGGAAACAAAGAGGTCTCAGAGGTTAAACTTATCTATATCCATGGAGACAAGAAGGGGTCAGATCTGTGAAGAGGCAAGCCCAATCACAGTAAGAATGCACGTTTTTCAAGGTGTTTTTTGAACGCTTATGATGCAAACTGTGGAACATTACAGGCAAAGCAATAACATCTCCATGGAAACAAGCAGGTGTCAGAGGTTAAACTAATCTATCTTCATGAGGACAAACAGAGGTCAGATCTGTGGAGAGGCAAGCCCAGTAACAGTAAAAAAAAAAAAAAAAAAAAAAAGCAATAACTTATGTATAGAGACAAGCAGGTGGCAGACCCTACACCAGAAAAGTTACACAGTGCACCTTTAACTGTAAGGGTTAAACAACTTTAAAACATAAATCTATAGCGATCTGCTTATTTAAAACCTTCATAGTTTCTCCATCCCATGTAATTAATTTGCGCGGTTTGCATTTAATGACGAATAAATAACTTAATCTATTCGTCTCTATAGTTACAGGGACATGATCTACGGACATTTCCACAAATATGCACAGGCTTTAGTTTTAACCTGCACGCGTTTCTTTGTTAAGTGTTGCGATGCGCCGTCTATTTTAGCACGTACTGTACGCAAACAAAGCCCAGTGATCTGTGAAATCCATTTCACATTCAGGCGCTGTCAAACCTTGAAACCACAATCGTCCAAATGAGACGCGGTGGCTGCATTCCAGTCCTGTCCTTAAACGGTATGTGCTAATGCTGTTGACTGTAATGAGAAATAATCAGTTTGATTTGTGAGAAAAATATGCAAAAGTTTGTCGGTATGAAAGTCAGCGCTGTAGTTTTGCTTTAAGAAGTATTTGGAGTAGGAGGATGTAATGACTTTTAAATCTTAGCAAAAGTAGATCAGACCTATACCAAAAAATAAATAAAAAATCAACTTTTCAGAGCTTTTATAGTTGTTTCCCATCAACATTTACTCACCTGAAGTTGTGTTTAGTGATTTGTCCATGTTGAATCGCTTATTTTCAAGACGCCATATTACCAAACAACTCCTGTTTTCACCTCCAATCAATCAATCAAACTTTATTTCTATAGCACCTTCCAACAACCAAAGCTGCCCAAAGTGCTGCACAACATTAAAAACACGATTAAAAACAATAAACATCACACAAATCAACAGAGCACATTACACCAGTAAAATGAAGAAAGACTCGCAGGACTAAGTGTTAAAAGCCGTTCTAAATAACCAGGACCGGGTGCAAACCTCCACTGATACACGCCCACTACTCTGCACGTAATTCGTTGTCCAATTTTATTTTCTTCATCGGTGAAACACGTAGGGTTTGGCAGCATTGCGTAGTCATTTTGGTCCGACATGGAAAAAAAAAAAATCAGCCGCTCGCTATTGTAATCTGTAACTATCCATCTGAGGTGCTGACTCGATGTTGCGACGATGTTTACGGCGACGTCAGCTCCCGTTAGACGCCCGATTCCGTTGTCTAATGAAGAAGTCGTCAGCGGATCTGTTTCTTTTTTAAGTCGTTTTAGATGAATATTATGACACACTGATCCGCAGGTGTCGTAGATCATAACTATAGAGCAGACGCAAGCACTAAACGTCTTCATTAACGAGTGTTTTTTAGATTGTAAATGTGATCCCAGACGGGGCAAGAGCCAGATTTCATTGTATTTTACCATGAAATATTCAAAAGGTGAATAAAAAAATTTGGAATCTGATCATCTCCTTTATCGACTAGACCACATGTGTCAAACTCAAGGCCAAATGCGGCCCGCCACGTCATTTTATGTGGCCCGTGAGAAGGTAAATTAAGGCTTGACTGTCATTTTAAAATAAGTCTGTGCTGCTTTAATGTGTGTATTGACAATAAACTAATGAGACTTTCCCAACAAGTGACACTGAGAAATATTTGCAAATAATCATCCCAAATTGTTGGGATTGTCAGGAAGAGGAAAATTGTGGGCGTGGAAGGCAGTTTCAAGAAAGACGCTAAAGGTGAATACAAGTTTGTGCTTTAAGGAGAAAATCTGTATGTTTTTTGTGTTATGAGGCGCGGTCGGTCCAATCTACATCGACATTTTGACACCAGACACGGAGCTAAGTATGAAAAAGTGAGTCTGCAAGAAAAACAACAAATTGTCCAATAATTAAAAGGCTAAAAAAGTCTGTTTTTGAAGCAGAGCTGAAGGTTCTGACCAGATACACACTTTTAAAAATGTCACTTTATCAGGAAATACACAGTTACACAGAGTCACACAGACACGTAATATTTGCAACTTGAATAAGTAATAAACACAGAAACAGATATTTAACAAGTTTAAAAGTATTTACATTTATTTTACATGACATTTGTTTACATTTAGTGACATTTATCCTGCCGCACAGTCACATCTGGCCCTTGATGGCGGCCATTTTGTTAATGTGGCCCTCGGTGAAAATGAGTTTGACGCCTCTGGACTAGACCAAATAACTCACTGTGTTACAACAAAATCTGCATTTAACATTATTACTTTAAGCTGCCCTCCATCTACGTTAAATATTACTCATCTATAGAATGTTGTGTTGTTCTCTGAAACCCAGAAATAATAGTAATAACGCACTGGATTTATATAACACCAAAAGTGCTTTGCTTTACATTATTCGTTCACTTTACGCTCAGCAGTTGTAAGCCAATATTGTAGTTACGCCTGCCCTGGGACAGACTCCAAGATACAAGGCTGCCAATCTGTGCCATGTGCCTCTCACATACACTGTCGACTATGAATGTGGGTGAAGTGTCTTGCCCATTGACACAATAACAATGTGAACTAGAGCAGAGGCGTCAAACTCATTTTCACCGAGATGTGACTGTGCGCAGGATAAATGTCACTAAATGTAAACAAATGTCATGTAAATTAAATGTAAATACTTTTAATCTTGTTAAATAACTGTTTCTGTGTTTATTACTTATTCAAGTTGCAAATATTACGTGTCTGTGTGACTCCGTGTAACTGTGTATTTCCTGATAAAGTGACATTTTTAAAAGTGTGTATCTGGTCAGAACCTTCAGCTCTGCTTCAAAAACAGACTTTTTTAGACTTTTAATTATTGGACAATTTGTTGTTTTTCTTGCAGACTCACTTTTTCATACTTAGCTCCGTGTTTGGTGTCAAAATGTCGACGTAGATTGTACCGACCGCGCCTCATAACACAAAAAACATACAGATTTTCTCCTTAAAGCACAAACTTGTATTCACCTTTAGCACCTTTCTTGAAACTTCCTTCCACGCCGACAATTTTCCTCTTCCTGAACAATTCGGGATGATTATTTGCAAATATTTCTCAGTGTCTCGTTAAATTATTGTCAATACACACATTAAAGCAGCACAGACTTATTTTAAAATGAGAGTCAAGCCTTAATTTACCTTCTCACGGGCCACATAAAATGACGTGGCGGGCCGCATTTGGCCCCCGGGCCTTGAGTTTGACACATGTGAACTAGAGCCACTCCTGTCTATTTATTTAATTATGATGTATCTATTTGGTATTAACATTCTAGCATTAGTCAATATGAAATGTATTGACCACTCCTTCCCCATAAATACTTCAACTATTACTACAACTATACTACATCTACAAAAGTGCGTTTTTATTATTTTAGTGGTATTACCGTCTATATAGTACCGAGACTTTAGAACTGAACTGAAAACAAGTTTTTGTGTAGCGACAACGATTTACAAAAAGAAAAATAACTTAAAATGTTCTATGATGCTACGTTCTTTTATCAACTGATTTCAAAGTCTAGAGCCAACTTTAGCTAACCACTCTGCCAGCTATTTTCCAGACTGTACGTCGCTCTGGAGTATAAGTCGCACAAGCAAAAAAAGGCATATTAATGAAGAAAAAAACATATATAAGTTGCATTTTGGGGGGAAATTACAAAATCCAAGACCTAGAACAGGCATTTTATCTTCAAGGGCAATTTTTAATAATAATAATAATAATAATAATAATAATAATAATAAAATGGAGAATGACTAACAGTACTGCGCGCTAACGTAACACATATACAATGAAGAGATATTAACAGTTATCAGATACGCAACGCTAAAGTAACATTTCATCACAGTTGACACCGTAAAACTAGCAAACACATCAAATATAACATAAACTCTGGCTTATATCACATTTACAGACAAAACTGCACATGAACGCACGGAAAACCAAAAAACTTTATATTTTATTTCTCAGTTGTTTCTTAAATAGTGCTCTGTCAGGTAAGACTTAGCGTTTGCGTAAAAAAGGCTGAACCGGAAAACAGGAAGTAGTTTTCACAACCTTAAACTAGACTTATCATAAACTAAACATTTACAATATTGTTCCAAATGAAAAAAAAAAAAAAAAAAAAAAAATCACCTTTATGGTTTTATAAATGAAGGGGAAATAAATAAGGGGAAATTACCGTAAATTTCAGACTATAAGCCGTTACTTTTTCCCCTACGCTTTGAACCCTGCGGCTTATACAACAGTGCGGCTAATTTATAGATTTTTTTACTGCCTAACGGCCACTGGGGGGCGCTCTGACAGTAAATGCAAAAGTGAGACATGGGGAAAGATTATGAACTGAACTGCTTTTCAGACACAGTTAAAAAAAATAAAAAAAATAAAGCGTTTCCTAAATTAAAACTAAAAAACCCTTCTGTGTACCGTCTTTCTGTGTAAATATCACATGTTACAACACAAAAACCTGCAGCTTATATATGTACAACATTGATTTTCTTTTCAAATTTAGCTGGTGCGGCAATAAATATGCAGTAAATATGAAATGTATAAAAAAAATTGTCAAGTACATTTTCTTACAGGTATTACAAACACACCTTTTGGTCAAACACGTGAACTGTAACATGTATAATCAACTGTAACATAACACATTTATTCAGCTCCATGAAGCATTGACAGAACTGAACACGTGTCTGGTTTGTTAACGTAAGATATTAACAGTTAATCCGATAAATAAAGCAGAAAAAAACAAGCTAACAAGTTTAAGGTGTCGCTTCTGAACAACTATGCCAACACTTTAGTAATTTCACGTATAAGTTGCATCTGAGTATAAGTCGCACCCTTGGACAAACTATGAAAAAAAGTGCGATTTATAGTCCGGAAAACACGGTAGTTATCCCTTTTAAATATCCTTTCCCTTTCAAAACATGACCGCCATTTTGAAATTAGCCTCAATTAGCCACAATATGAAACGTATCGTCCACTGTTTTTATTTTTTACCCACAGACATAACACGAAACTCATAAAAGACCACACGTTACCTCTAGAAATACAACAACATCGGGTCAAAAAGTGTGTTTTTAATCATCATTGTGCTATCGAAATCTGTTTGGAGTCACCGTCTTCTTCGTATTGTGACAACACGACCGACGACTACAATTTACTTACAACTTCACACATTTCAAAAGTCTATAGCCGACTTCAGCTAACCACCCCGCCAGGTAGTTATCCTTATTACATATCCTTTCCCCTTCCAAAACACGACCGCCATTTTGAAATTAGTCTCAATTAGCCGTGTCTGCTTGAACGATATGAAACGTATTGTCTACTAGCCCCATAAACACTCCTCCTGGCTTTATTTTGCAGCCACCGATCCCGCGTTTCACATTAAGCACCGTGTCATTTGGCGCTAATAGACTGCGACTGCTGCAGCCTCTTACCGTCACAAACAGCTTGCATTGAGCCTATGGTGTGTTTGTTCTCTTTCACACGCGCACGTCCAATTTCCCCTCCACTCGGGAACGCATTATAGATGTATAATTGAAAATTAGCAGTACATCTTTTTTTGTAGAGGGTAATTTATCAGGCCTTATTGTTCCTGAGTGACACCTCCGGCAGCCTCGTTTCTAACAAGGGAGACCAGAGCTTATGCTATCCAGGGCGCGTGCATTTCTTTGGGGCCCATTGTGGCTAATTGTGGGCTCCCTCTCCTCTGAATTGCTGGCTCGGTGCGGTGAAGCAGCCGGTAACGCGCTCGCCATTATCAGAGATACTCTTGATCTTTTGAAAAGCAGGAAATAGATTTTTTTTTTCTCCCCTCTTTCTCTTTCTCTCTCTCTCTCTCTGCACTCCCACAATCACACAGGAGGGGCTGCTATGAGAGAAAAGTAATTTGCAACGCGTCCATTAGTTCTTCATTAAAGCAAGATTAAATTGCACCTCAAATCACATCTGCTTTTGCTCAGAGTAAAGGGTGACAGTTTTAGGGCCAAAACTAATTACTAGTGCGGATGAATGGGCCGGGCAAACAGGCTGTTTTTACATGCGATAGTGTGGGCCCTTATTATATTCACACTAATTCCACTTTGCAGCCCGGCTAATGAGACCACGCCGTCCTCCTCTCTATCTGACGGCCACCACTCCAAATGTATAATTTTGATAGCACTTGGAGTTTGCATTAATTTCTTTTTTTGTATTTATTTTTTTTTCTACAAGAGCTGTTACGAGGACCAGATCTGTGATGTCAAGAATTATCACGTTAGGAGGAAGAAAAGACAAATGGGCCACGGATGACAGCAGAACGGCACGATTTTAGTGATGGTTTGAACGAAGAACAAAAACCGGAAACCTGCTGCCGAGTATATGAGGGCTCGGCAGAAGACACTCGGGGCCAGATCGTCCGCGTGTTTAACGTGAATGTTCCAGCTCAGTTTTGTATTCTGTTGCCTGCCTGCTCGTCTCTTACCGGATTTTTGCTACTCCTCAGATTCCTGCTCTCCTGCTCGTTCCTGCTTCTGACTCTGTGCTCCAGCTCCGGTACAGTCCACCCTTTGCCTTCGCCTCCTGTCCTGTCTTGGTCTTCAGCTTGCTTCCCGTCTCCTGCCCTGGCTCCCACTCTCTGGATTACTCCTGCTCGGTCCTCCACGGTCCCGTTCCTGGTCCTGTCGTGCTCCGGCCCTGGCTGTCTCTGTGCCCGCTCTGGACTACTCCTGCTCGGCTTGCCCTGGTCTCGTCCCGATCCTGTCCTCGTCCTGTTCCTGGCTTTCCCTGCTCCCCGTGTGTGATTAATGAACTATTGACTCGTATTTCTGCACAAATTGTGAATAAACACTGAACTTGCCCCGAGTCTGCACTCCTTGGTCCACACCTGCACCTGCCATTACGACACAGCAGAATGATTTGAATGTAGAACAAAAACCGGAAAAGTTTACGGTTGATATGAGATCAAGGAAATATATGTAAGAAAATACAGCAAAACAGCTTCAGATACTATTGTAAAGTGGGAGTTGTAGCTTGAAGAATGCACAAAACAATAAGCACCATGGATTCTTTGATATGTTTTTGGCCCTATCCTGCAATTGCCAAAAAGCCTAAAGCGCAAACGCGACGAGGTTTACGTTCTGTTACTGATGCAAGGCCTATAAAACAGATAATACATTTTTAACGTACAAAAAGATGATTAGGCTCTGAAATTAGCGTTAGCATTAGCCCCGACACACAAAGGCCTTTTCACAGAAACGGAGAGAAAGTGTCAGCGTCACCTCCAGTGTCTCTGAAACCTTCAAATCAGGTGAGAAATCTGGAGGTAATAATGGACTCAGACTTGAACTTTAACAGCCACATCAAATCAATAACATCTGCAGCTTTTTATCAAAGAAAAAACAGCAAAAATCAAAGGTAAACTGTCAAAACCAGACTCAGAAACTTATCCTGCATTTGAGGACTAAACCAGGACTAAACCAGGACTGAACCCGGACTGAACCCGGACTGAACCAGGACTGAACCAGGACTAAACCAGGACTGAACCAGGACTGAACCAGGACTAAACCAGGACTAAACATGGGGAGTCAGTGTTTCAGTTTTGTTCAGTTAAAACCTGAACATTCTTCCTGACGATGTGACTCAGACCTCGACTTTGACAATGTTTAAATCCAGACTCAGTTCTGTTTAGCTGCATGTGACACAAAGGGTTTTATTCTGCACTTTTTCCTCCTTTATTGTTAATTTTATGATGATTATTTATGTTTTGATTTGAGTTCTCCAGTGAAGTTTTCCTCACATTTGTAAAGCCGCTCCTTGCCCACTGTCTGATCTGACTCGGCAAAAAAACACGAAATTGATTTGTAATGTTCCACAGTATAAACTTATCTACCTCCATAGACACGAGCAAGTGATGCCTCCAAGACAGGTTACAGGTCAGGTCTGCGGAGTGATCATTCAATAAAGACTGCAAGATAAGTGCAATGCCATACTGTGGAACATTCCAGGGAAAGCAATATTATGTCCATGGAGACAATCAGGTGACAGAGCCCTCACTAGAAAAGTTTCATAGTGAACTCACCAAAGAAAAGACGGGGCTTTCCAAGTATCACCAGGTCTAAACCAGGTCTATAACAGGACTATTCCAGGTCTAATCTAGAACTAAACCAGGTCTATAACAGGACTATTCCAGGTCTAATCTAGAACTAAACCAGGTCTATAACAGGACTATTCCAGGTCTAAACCAGGTCTATAACAGGACTAAACCAGGTCAAATCTAGAACTAAACCAGGTCTATAACAGGACTATTCCAGGTCTAATCTAGGACTAAACCAGGTCTATAACAGGACTATTCCAGGTCTAATCTAGGACTAAACCAGGTCTATAACAGGACTATTCCAGGTCTAAACCAGGTCTATAACAGGACTATTCCAGGGTCTAAGCTAGAACTAAACCAGGTCTATAACAGGACTATTCCAGGTCTAAACCAGGTCTATAACAGGACTATTCCAGGTCTAAATCAGGTCTATAACAGGACTATTCCAGGTCTAATCTAGAACTAAACCAGGTCTATAACAGGACTATTCCAGGTCTAATCTAGAACTAAACCAGGTCTATAACAGGACTATTCCAGGTCTAATCTAGAACTAAACCAGGTCTATAACAGGACTATTCCAGGTCTAATCTAGAACTAAACCAGGTCTATAACAGGACTATTCCAGGTCTAATCTAGAACTAAACCAGGTCTATAACAGGACTATTCCAGGGTCTAATGTAGGACTAAACCAGGACTAAACCAGGTCTAAACCAGGTCTATAACAGGACTATTCCAGGTCTAATCTAGGACTAAACCAGGTCTATAACAGGACTATTCCAGGTCTAAACCAGGTCTATAACAGGACTATTCTAGGTCTAATCTAGAACTAAACCAGGTCTATAATAGGACTATTCCAGGTCTAATCTAGAACTAAATCAGGTCTATAACAGGACTACTCCAGGTCTAATCTAGAACTAAACCAGGTCTATAACAGGACTATTCCAGGTCTAATCTAGGACTAAACCAGGTCTAAACATGGACTACATCATTGCTACTGTAGACATAAACAAGAAATTATCCAAGTGACGACAAAAAGATGATAAAATGAACTCTAAATTAGTTAAACTCACACACAAAGAGCTGTCCAAGAGCCACCTGACGGAGCTCACGAATCACAGTTTGAGAAACACTGATCTAAACTCTACAAAAACGCGATGTGACGTTTTTGTCCCACAGAGCAGTGTCGTCCCAAACTGACTTCTACAGCACCGGTTTGTCCATAAAACTGTGTAAGTACATGATTTGTAGCGGCGCGCTGTCTCTCCGCTCCACATCGGCTAACACACTTCACTCATGTTTCTGCTGCTTAGATTAGACCAGGCCTCCAAACAGGATTTCACATGTTGTCCCAGAATGCACCGCTGTCCAGGATGCCATGGCTCTACCGGAGAGCGTGGTACATAACACGCTTAGGACACGACTTACAGTGCGACCGAACACCTAAACTCCTCCCGAACCATAATTCAAACAGAGCTGCTTAACGGGGCGGTACCTGGAAGACGAAGGGGCGGGGATCTGGACATATGGGCAACGGTGATTGGTCTAACAGGTGTCCACACTTCAAACTCCGCCCCTGGACTAAGTGACTGTGACGTCACCTACGGCGTTCGTCGAGGCTAGCAGTTATAGCGGCGAATTTGGAGCTGAGTTGCACGTAAGGAATTCTGACGGTGAGTATCATAGCAACCGAAGAGCCAGTCCGGAACGAGGTTGTTGAAGGTAACGCCCCTTTCCCGCCCGCACCACTGGTTTAGCAGCGAGCGGGCGCGTAGCAACGCTGTCAATCAAACCTGTTGCTAGCGCTAACGGGGGCGACCTTGGGGAAAGAATGCGGCTGATTAGTCTGTTATTAATGTTCATATTTTGATTTTTTCCAGACAAAATAGCAAAATAAAAACACCAGGATCATGTAGAGCAGGTTAATACGAACATTTAAGAGCGAAGTGACGGGTCTGACAGCAGCAGGTACAGAGAGAGGACACAGCTTTTCAATAGAAAGTGAATTAGAGCCAGAGTTGATGGAGCTGGAAGTGCGCCCATGGAACGCAGCGGCTAGCAGGTTAGCTATGTCCAACGGCAGAGGCGCATGATGTCACTAAATACCAGTACTAAATTTTGGACCACAAAGCTGTTTGCACCAAATTTGCCCAAAAAAACAAAAAAAAATGACTAGGAACAGTAGATCATGCCATTAAAACACCATATACGCAGTTTAGCATCGAAAAATGGTTGGTTTAGTGTTTAGTTTCACTTTAAAGACGAGCAGAGGACACAGACTTAGCATGTGTCGTTTGTTAGCAAAGCACAAAGTTGAGATTTGGGTATGTTTAATTAGTCAACAATTATAGTCAAAAGTGTTTTATATATAAATTTATATTGTTTTACCCTTGCTAAATACAGGTTTTGGTACCACTATGACCACTACACCTTAATTAGCCTTAGCGCATGAACAAACACGTAATTTAGTTTAATTTAGTAAGCACTTTATTAAGAGTTTGGGGTTAGAAATTATGAAATTAAAGGCCTTGTACCTGATTTTCCCCCATGAGCTGTGTACTGTTTGCGTTTTATTGTCAGATAATCAGTAAGTGTGCTTTAGGATGCTAGTTGTTGTTAGCTTTACTGTCACAGCGACACTCTGCTCTGGTCTCCTAAACAGGATTTCACATGTCGTCCCAGAATGCACTGCTGTCCGGGATCCCGTGGTTCTGCAGGAGAGCCTGGTATGTAACACGCTTAGGACACGGTTTAAACTCAACCCAAGTTAGCGTGTTGTCATCTGTTTGGGTCGTCAAAAGTATCGAAAAACTGATACTAGACACTCATTTGAGCAAGTATCGATTATAAAAAAGTCACATTCGCAGGTCACAGGTGAATCTTTCCTGAATATCTTTAGAACAGGCATGCCCAAACTGTGGCCCAGGGGCAAAATGCGGCCCTCTCACCGATTTTTCTCGGCCCTCACGCTTCCAGGTGAATTGCCCCATATTATTTAAACAGTACTTTTTACTCTACATTTCTGAAAATCTACTTTAACAAGCCCATCTCAAACATTTAACGTGTCCCACTGAGGATTTAAGCGTGAATAAACGTCTAGTGGTTCAGTTTAACTTGTAATAGTAACACATATTTGAAGTATTTACTGTGTTCGCGATCAGTCTGTGGCCCTCAATCGGCTTTTAGCTTCGTCTGTGTTTTTAGAATGATCTTAAAATGACAAATATACGCCCATGGAACCTACGTGGACCACAGCGGGATTACACAGACATAAGGCCACATGGGAATATAAAAGAAAGTACTATTTTTATTATGATCGTGGTATCGGAATCGGTATCGAGCGTACTCCTTACTATGGAAATTTGAGTGAGAAAGTTGAGATTTTGGCAGAACAATTTGGGAAACACGCTGTCCTTTTCCGAACAATTGCAATTAGATTCACGGTTTAAGTTTTAATAACAGGATTAATTCAAAGTTGACATTTTAAACACGTCCAGAAGAATTGGCAAAAAGACTGAAATACAAACTAATACATCTCTTAAAGCGCGTTACAGGCTTTCCAGCTGATTAGCCTGCTCAAGTCAAATTCCCCCTTACTTAAAATATATTTTCTACATACTGGGCATTTTTCACAAGCTACCAAACCTCCTTTCGCTAGCAAAAAATATATGCACTAGCGCTAATTTTTAAGCAGAGGAATCACCCCCAGGTTTTTTGCTGAAGTCAGATTTGGCCACACTTGGTTTGAGAAATTCAAGCCTCGTACCGTCCTGCCTTGGCTTATGCTAAGCTTGTTAGTACACATGATTCAGGGGCCCGATAGGGACCTCTACATTACCATAACGTGGGTGAATTAGCTATGATCTTCCACAGCACCGCTAGAGAAAGTGGCCCACTCAAGTTTAGCCATATGCTGCAGAGGATATTATGATAACACGCTATAATAATAAATGTTTATAATCTACTTAGCCAGAGACCAAGGTTCAAATATGTTTCTATATTAGGCTTATTATTAATGCTCCCCAAAGATTTAGCACAAAATGGGATATGTGCACACTTTTGCCAGAAATGCAAAAATAAAGGGTATATGGGATGTGGAGTTAATTAAATGTGAGATAGAGGAGGTGTAGTTTTTGAATGCGGAAAAGTGCTGTGCTTTTTTCAGGGGTTGCACTCGGCTCAGACGTCGACACACGCGCACTTAAATGGGCAATGAAATAAACAAAGGAAATGCTAGAAATAATGGAGAGAAGAGCATAAAGAAGATGAAGCTCAAGTGTATTCTGGACAGGCTAACAAAATGTAAATAATACTAGAAATGAGTGTGTATTTAGGCCTGCAAAAAACGATTATTTTGTGAACCGATCAATCGATTAGCTGTTTACTGCAAATGCTTGTACACAATTGGACTAAGATGAAGCCTATGTAATCTGTATTTTCATCCAAAACACGACATTTCCTGTGTCATTCTGATGCGATTCTTGCTTTGTCTGAGCCGTAAACCTTTTCTAAGAGCGTGTTTTGGGATCTGTTTAATCTAATAATCATTTGTGTCAGACCTAATAAAGCTAAAAGTTATAGTGTGGGGACAAAAATTAAGACAATGAACACTACTACCAGTGCAAAAAGTAATTTCAAAAACAGGTAATGAAAATAGTTGTGGTTATTAGACACATATATCAAACTATATTGTGACGATTTACAATACAGTTTGACGTTTATTAGTAAAAACACATTAAAGACTGAAAGATCAAGACGACTGCATCACCAGACAATAATTACACCTCCAGGGCCGGGTCGCGGGGTCATCCGTCTAAGCAGGGACTCCCAGACTTCCCTCCAGCTCCTCCATTGGGACCCCGAAGCGTTCCCAGGCCAGACGAGAGACATAGTCCCTCCAGCGTGTCCTGGGTCTTCCGGTTCTTCCTGTGGGACCTGCCCGGAACATCTCCCCAGGGAAGCGTCCAGGAAACAAATGGTTTATTATGAATGATTCAAACACAGAAACTACTTAACAGGTTAGGAATTAGGATATTAATTAAGTGCCGTTTTTTTCCGGACTATAAGTCGCTCCGGAGTATAAGTCAAAAAGTAAATAATGCGGTTGTCAGGTTCTCAGTGTGACCGTGACAAAGATGTGAAATGATATACTCAGATGCGACTTATATTCCACATATAAGTCACATCTGAGTAGAAGTCGCACCCCCGGACAAACTATGAAAAGAAAAAAAAAGTGTGAAAATACGGTAGATACTATACTGCAATTGGTTCATATGAATTAAGTCGTTGTTCGTGCTTTATAAAGATAATTAAAAGTATAGTTATTATAAAGTGTTATGATTTCACACGGTTTGAAAAGCTGGACTAAACCACCAAGGTCTTGAAAACTGTAAAAATCTGCCAAAAAAAGCTCTGATAGACAGTTTAACTCTGCACAAGTAAGAGTTTTCTGAGTCTTCTGTCCTCTCCCTGACAGCCACAGTGGAAATACCAAACATCTCTGCACATATTCAAAAAACTTCACGAAAAGCTGTATTAAAAACTGTATAAAATCTGTATTACTGAGGGAGAATTCATGCTTTATAAAGGCTATTAAAAGAACAAGTGTTTCCATGATTTTTCACTGTTTGGAAATGGTCAAATCTGTCCAAAAGCTGTGATTCGCAATTCAGTCTTGGATTTAGACTCCCCACGTCTCCTTTTTCCTGATGCTAGACTTGGTTTGGTCCGGTTACAGTCCTGGTTTAGTCCTGGTCTAGTCTAGGATTAGTTCTGAATTCAGTCTAATTTTGTTTAGTCCTGACTGTGATGTGGTTTATGTGCAGCTGTGAACGCACCATCATAATTTTACATCATAATTACATTAAAAAAGCATGAACAAAGTCTTAAATAATAATGACCAAATTGTTTATTAAGAATGATTAAGGCTTAGGAACTACTTAATTAAAGTGTTAGGGTTAGAAATTAGGGTATTAACGGGCCTGTACCTGATTTTTTCCGTGTATTTGAGCAAAATGTGTCTCTCTCCAGAACAAATATACAGAGTGTCCATAAAGTCTCTTTACAATTTTAACCCTGGAGAACCCAAGAACCTTTTTCTTCTTTGGAAAATTATGAACAATGCATGAAATTACAGCTGTAAGTTCACAGAATACTGAAATATCCACTATTTTAACCCCTAATTTTATTCCCTAATTTAGGAACAGGGCCAAATTTGTCCAAAAAGAATATAAAACGTACTTCTACACATTCTGCAAGCTATTACTAAAAAGATTAACTAAAGAAAAACACAATTTAATGAGAAGATGATTTAGTTTGGGTCGTTGTGGTCAGCCATCTTGTCTTTACCACTCTGGCTCATTTTAGTTCAATATTCATCCACTAGGTGTCGCTATGCAGGGGCCAGAAGTGGCACTCTGGGCTTTTGGAGTTAATTTTGCCATTTTTTGTTTGTTTTTTTTGTTTTGTTTGTTTGTTTGTTCATTTTGGGTAGCAGCAATTAACTGTGGCCAAATTTGACCCCGTGAGTTCTCCAGGGTTAAAATGTAATAACAAATGCCATTAATAAGATATATTAATTAGATTTGTTCTCTTGTACTCAGTGGTTACAAAAGTTTTCAATCACATTACTGTTTTGCTGATTCCGGTTGATTAAAGAGGCATCTTTTTGAATGAACACCTGAGAAATGTCAAGTGTGTATCACGGATTCTAGGGGCTGTGATAAAGACATCATGCAACGAACAAAGACACGGGACATTACTGAACTAAAACCAAAGATACAGACGCGATTGAACCATTGATGAACATGGCAAGAAATCAAAATATCGTCTTCATGTGCTTCGTGCAAATAATGATGATGATATAAAGGTGTATTAAATGAGGTCAAAACTTTGGAAACCTGAGTACAAAAGAAAAAGTCTGACTAAGAAATCTTATAAATTGCCTTTGAAATACATTTTTTTTAATTATAAAGAGAGTTAATGGACAACTTGTATTGTATAAGCAGCTCTTGAGGTCAAAATAAATCTGCTGTGTCCTGCCTGCATCTAATTATAAAACACTGTTACGTCTTCGTTCGTGCTTTATAACGATTATTAAAAGTGTTTCCCTGGTTTTCCGCAGTTAGAAAATGGTCAAATCTGTCCAAAAACCTCTGATATAAGTCTACACAAGTAACCATTTTCTAAGTCTTCCGTCCTCTCACTGACAGCCGCTGCGGAAATACCATACATCACTGTACACATTCAAAACGCCTTAGCCACGCACACGCCACGCGACTATCCTTATTACGCCGGGAGACTTATTTTGATAAACAGTAATTTGGTGTCAGCGAGCACAGTGCGGGTGAATGGGGTTTGTCTGCGTATCTGACTGACTGCCACTCATCGCAATTCAGCCTCGGGTTTAGACTCCCCACTTCTCCTTCAGTGTTGACACGTATTCATATCACAGTGGGATTAGCATGGCGGTGACTGTAACCAACCTCTCTTTTGAATAAAAAAAAAAAAAGTGAAAACGAAAGAGAGGGCCCATTCTGGTTGCAGAGGTGCCCAGCCAGAAAATAGCATACTTAGACAACAATGGCGTGGTAAGTACCTTAGCTAGGATCAGAGCTGGCAGAGTGAAACACATTACAAAACAATGGAGGGGAGGCTGTCTGCTTGGCTGCCTGTCAGAGCATGGCTGTTATTTGTCATGGGTAAACAGTAGTGTGAATCGCCGGGCACACTCGCGGTTATAATCCCCTCCTCATCTCCCATGATCCTCCTCTCCAGCGAAGAGCCCGAGTGATGTAGTTCCATGCACGCGAGCCCACAGGCAGCGCGCGGCGGGGAAAGGAGCGCAGGGGTGATGGGGAGATCCGTGGATTTTGCAGATTAAATTGTTTACATCTAAATCGACGGAAATGTAAAAAAGGAACGGCGGAGTCCGTTGAACCGCTGGATGCATCAGTTGCGGCGGTTACGATTTTGTTATAGATAATATATTTAAAGGACAAATAGTAGTAACTGCGTTTAAATGTTCTATTGAGTACTTTTGCGTTGGTATCTCTTGTGTTCGAACTTAAAGTAGTGGATGATTAAAGTGTTTTTCAACTTCTGTCCCCCATACTGTAATCTGAAACTGGTAGCAAAGGGAATTACCATGGGGGAAAGGTAACTAGCGAATGAGAAACATGCCCCTGACGTGTAAATATAAGCATGGAGTTGTAACGAACCCAGTGACGGCAGAAATGCTAAAATTCTGGACATTTGGTGAGAGAAAATGGACAGGTTTTTTTTAAAATAATCTGACATATACACACTGCAATTACAGTTATGAATTAATGTAACTAGCGAATGAGAAACATGCCCCGACGTGTAAATATAAGTATGTAGCTGTAACGAAAACAATGACGGCAGAAATGCTCAATTCTGGACATTTGATGAGAGAAAATGGACAGTTTTTTTTTTTTTTAATCTGGCATATACACACTGCAATTACAGATATGAATTAATGTAACTAGCGAATGAGAAACATGCCCCGGTGTGTAAATGTGAGCATGGAGCTGTAACGAAAACAATGACGGCAGAAAATTCTGGTCATTTGGTGAGAGAAAATGGATAGTTTTTTATAATCTGGCATGTATACACTGTAATTACAGATTTGAATTAGTGCTGTTCCTATCAAAAATAAAAAAAAACATTATTTGAGTAACATTTTAATAAAAGTGAGTAGTTTTCAGACACCATACTTTGAGAAGCTAAGAAGGGTTGGGTCTGGTTTGCACTTAGATGGGAGTCAAACTCTTACTTTAGTGCAAGTTTTGGTCAAATCTGTGCCAAAATCTTTACGTTGGCAATATTAAATTATTTGATTTTATGTTTTTTATGCACCACTCCTTCGAATATGAGTCAGTTTTTCTTAATTTGAAAGAAATAAAGCAAGTTTTGTCTTTCCAATAAGATAAAGTTCGTGTCACACATCAGATTTTACGTCCACACGGGAGCAGTTGTTCGCTTTTAAGAGTATTTTCTGGATGTCTGTTGTACATCTACTTGAGTAATATTATTCTGATATAATGGGCACCTCTTTTAGTACGATTTCCGGCTACTCTACCCGCGTCTGACTTGGCAATCCCATTATTAGAGTTTGAAATGTGTACGTGTCACGATAACATTTTATTTAATCACGTTTTTATAGCACCTTTTGTATGATATAAATAACTAATATATTTCAAAATTACACTCAAAACACATATCTATCACTCATTTGACAAACAATTCCTAGTTGTTTTTATGCTAATTTAATTATTTCATTTATTTTACCATTATAATTCGCATTAAAATGTAGCTCACCTTTTTATCTTAAAGTGCTCATATCACACTGTTTTCTGATCGATGTTATAATGTTTTTTCTTCATCACAAACAGACAAACGGGAGTTGTTTTGTTTTGTTTCATTCGCACAAACGCTGCACATTTAGCCTGCGCTCTTCTCTCAAACTGAAAACGCTCTGTTCCACCTTGTGATGTCATCATGTGGTAAAACAGGAAGTGCTCCACTGTGTTTTTAAACTCCACACACCTTCATTTGTAGAATCACTTGGATCATTTCACACCTGGACTTTCTCTTTCTGTCCTTTCTGTCCTCTTTTTTATCAGCTACTTTCTTCCTTCTCTTTCATTTTTTATCACCGCCCCTTTCTGTTCCTCTATCACCCTCTCCCTTTCTCTAATTATCCCTATTTTCTCTTCCATCCCTCTCTCTCTCTCTCTTTCTTCACTAAAATCATTTGGATCATTTCGCACCTGGACTTTCTCTTTCTGTCCTTTCCGTCCTCTTTTTCTCCTCTTTTTTATCAGCTACTTTCTTCCTTCTCTTTCGTTTTTTATCACCCTCTCCCTTTCTCTAATTATCCCTCCTTTTCTCTTCCATCCTTCTCTCTCTCTCTCTCTTTCTTCACTAAAATCATTTGGATCATTTCCGCTCTGGAATTGCCTATCTTTACTGAACAACCGACAAAAAAAATGTCTCTTTTAACTTTGAAAACTACCACTTCATGACATCACAAGGTGGAACAGAGCGTTTTGAGCTTTGGAGATGTTACAGACGAATAATAAAGGAAACAAAACACAACTCCAGGTCTGTTTTTGAGGCATTAACAACATTATAACACATTTTAAAGCTCAAAAAAAGTCTATTTTACGTCATATAAAACCTTTAAACAAAACAATATCGATTCTTCAAACAGCTTAAACACCAAAATTACTCGTCCTCCTTGCGACCTACTTTTTGGTCCTGACCCACCAGTTGAGAATCCCTAAATTAAGGAGCATGTCTTCTTGTATTGGATTAAAGCCTATAACAGCTTCCACACCACTGCACCAAAAAAAGATTACCCAGCCAAAACAAATTAAAAAGCACCATTTGAAAAAAAAAAAAAAAAAAAATCATAAGAATCGAGCAATTATTCCCTCCAATATCACGCCTTTCACAATGACACATCCACACTGCAATATTTTGATAGGATCTAAATCAGGAAGTCAAATTTATTCCAGTTTTATTATTGGAAGGGGGGCGGTAATGAGCGGGGGCCATTTTAATGCAAGTTAAAAGCTGGATAATGTGGATGTGCGCGTGAACGGCGAGGGTGGCGCAGGGGGGAGGGGCGTCGCTAATGATATAAGAGCCAACGTTAAACCATCTCTTCAAATCTGCCAGAAATCCAAAAAACGTCGTCGTCGCCGTCCTCCGCTTTTAATGCAAACCAAATGAGCCTGCCTCGTAATAATAAGAAGCTTCCCAGAATTAGTTTTACGTTTCCGGAAAATTGCTTGAAAAAGAAAAAAAAAATTGTAGTACTTTTATCTATCGCTCTAGCATAAGCAAAAAAAAAAAACGTAGTTAAAAACGGAAAAAAAAAACGCTTCGGCGACCCACCTCTTACATTATTTGGATGACGTTCCATCAGTAGCGAGGAATAACATTGTGCAAATTCTATGCATGTTAATGATAAATAGGAATCCACCTGCTCTCAGATAAAAACGACTTTAATTCGGTTGCCCCCTTACTCTCCCTTCTCCCTTCGTCTTCCCCCTTCAACTCCGCCCCCCGCTTTTCCCGCCGCTCGCTACTCGTGTGGCTGGCTGGCCTTCGCAAAAATTACTTATGCACAGCTATTATTAAAATATGTCCGAAGCAAATGAGAAAGCAGCTGCTATCTCGAGCGCGAGGGTGAGGTTGGGTTCCTTGTAATGCCCGCGCTAGCATCACACCGTCAGCAGTTCCAACGCCATTCACACGCTGGCAGCCCTGACCTATGTTTACTACATTAGCCAATCTTCAGAGTTCTCTAATGGAATTTGCGCACCGCTCCGAAAACTGTCAGTGTATGCTAATAAGAGCTTGTGTATTTGTAGCGTCGCTTGTTTGAGTGCGATTTTGTTGTCGGTTGGAAAATTTCCCTTAGCTGTACAAAGTGCTTGAGCCGGCATCTTTCAGAGGAGCTGAGAAAGTAACAATTGGATGCTAAGAGCTTTGAAAACCATAAGTGGCCCTGAATATTACCGCCACCGCCGCCGTCGCCGCCGAAGAGGAAAGGGAAATAGGCGAATTTTCGGGGAAGGTTTCAGCGGAGGAGGTGGAGGGGAGGCTTTCAGGTGTAGTACGTTTGTAGGTAAGCATATTTCGTTTGGTGATTGGTGATTTAAACTAGAGGGATAACGCGGTAAAGGGAATGAGATAGCGAATCGAAAACAATGTCGTTACAATGCGGCGTTTGCGCGGTTACAGAAATAAGACGCCTTTTGCAAACTCCGGTGAATGTCGAAGCAAAGACGAGAGTTTGTTTCTCGTAAGAATTAAGTCCGACAGCGTCTCCCCCTGATGTCAGACCCCGAATCGTGGAAATCACAGAGTTTATATAGTTTGAGATGAACCAGAGGACGTACATTTCAAAGTAAAGACGCGACCGACGCTCCGACTGAGGTGTGGTCAGACGAGCTCCCGGGGGCGTTCACATCTTAACGAGATTCGCAACCAAACGCGAACAAAAGGGTTTACGTGAAAGGTTTTCTAACACCGTTTTCGACGATCAAACCAAATGAGTTTTAGTTACAAGACCACGTGATTTCTTAAAATGTAAAATAATCGCACAATAGTTAAGTTTCCTTTGCAGTTCTCATGAGCAAGACACTTAACGAGGTCTGTCACGGTCAATACTACAGTCGTCCGTCGCTATATCGCGGTTCATCTTTCGCGATCTCGCTGTTTCGCTGATTTTTTTGTGCAATTTTACATGTTTTTTTTTACATCGTATGAACGTGCGTCGTGTCCTGCGTCCTGATTGGCTAAAGGACTGTAGACCATTGTCCATCAGTCTCCCAAATTTACATAAACGTTGGATCGCGGTGTGACTCTGAAGTGCTGTACGTTGGCGATTTGTTTTCTCGCCGACAAAACCCACAATGTCGATGAAACGTTCTGCACCGACAAAGACGACGACGAAGGTTTGAACTTTGAGAGAGTTTAAACGAGAGAGAAATGTGAGAAAATGTTAACGCCTGTGTGAGAAAAGTGTATAAAGTGTGTGGTGAGGGGTTTTACAGACAAAAACGTATAGAATAATTGTAAAAAATAAAGCAGATACTTCGCAGATTTCGTCTATTGTGGGTTATTTTTAGAACGTGACCTCCGCGATAAACGAGGGAACACTGTATATCGACTTTAATACATGACAGATGGAACGATTTTATTTATTTTTGGGTGTCAATATTTCTCGTCGGGACTTTTTCCTTGTGCTAGTGAGGAACTTTTTGGTTATTTTTCTGTTCTATGATGAGATTTGAGCTGTAGAAGTTTGAATTATGAACTTCTATGACTCATTATAGACACAAAATATTGCATTCTGTTATGTTGCAGTTCATATTTTTGGTTTGGTTTCAATATTATCGTTTATCATCTCTTTTTAGTTAGTTAGAATACTAAAACTGTGGCTCAATGGTAGCTCCAGCGCATATAAAGTACAGTTTTACCCTCTAACTCAGGGATGTCAAACTCAAATTCACATTGCGCCAAAATTAAAAACAAATTCAAAGGCCAAACTCAGTATTTATAAAAAAATGATGAGTAATGTTTAACCTTTTCATATGGAAACGAACACAACACAAAATCTGGAATAACTCAAGCTTGATTTTACAAACATTTGAGAAATTAACTGTGAAATAAAAGACACATCAGTAGAATTCATTTCTTATCTAAATAAATAAAATAAATTATGTCTCTCTGTAACCTTTTAAGTTCCTTTTTAAAGTGAATCTTTTTTTTCACAAGCCAAAAAAAACAAAAAACAAAAACAAAAAAATAGTTTTATTCAAGAAAAATTCAACTTTTAAACTATTAACAGTCCAGGCCTTGAAGTAAAAACACATATTCAAGCGCCAGTGTACTAGCAAAGCATTCTGGGATTTGTAGTATTAGTGGTGCATACATCTTATACCAGCGGGCCAGCTCTAATGCACATTTGATATGATCTCACGGGCCAAATATAATTACACCGCGGGCCAGATTTGGCTCCCGGGCCTGAGTTTGACATATGTGTTTTTACTCAAGATTTTTTTTTTTTTTTTAATTAAAGACTGCAACTATTTACAATACTATGTCCAAAGATAGTTTAGCAGTTAATATTTGAGTTGTCCCACAATGGAGAAATTCCGGTGCTGCAATGCGAAGTACAACAACAGTAAGAGAACAATAAATATGTGGTCACAAATCAAGATAAATCATTACAAATATACTTCATTTTAACTGTTAAAAATATATTAAAATATACTTTGAAATAAACAGAAGATACAAAGTGGAGAATTAACCAAATAATATACAAAACTGTGCAAAAGGGTAACATTATAAGGCTTAAAATCTTCAGTGTATCATGTATTTTGGCTTCTGTTTTTTGTATGTGATAATTTAAAGGTACAGGAACTGATTTTTTTTTTTTCATGTAATGGAGTCCCAGACCAGAAAACCTATAATTTTATTCAAAATCTATTTCCAAAACTTTATAAACCACCAAGTTATTAAAGCATTTCATTTTAACTGTGCTTTTTGGACTTAAAACAACAGCGTTATGGATCTTAGTTAGCACGTAGCTGGTTAGTCTGCGGTAGAAAATGTGTGAGAAATTTACTTCCAGAACCGGAATCATCTCCTCTAGGGTCAAAACGAGGCCACTGTTTGCTGTTTGCATCCAATTAAAAAAGAATTTTAATCCTCTGTGAATAAGGAAGTGTGCTGTTAGCATGCTAGTGACGACAAAACTCTGGTCTGGTCCCTTAGAGTTGTGAATAGCGCTTATAAATTCATCACGGTGAAGAATTAGGATGTTAGGAATGGGTTAGGAAAGTGAGGAATAACTTTGGACCATTGCAAACCGTTTAAAATTAACTTTTTTTTAAGATGGTTTTCGTCAAACTCATTTTCAAAAAGGGCCACATCAACAAAATGGTGACTCTCAAAGGGCCAGATGTAACAAACTGTAAGATAAATGTCACTAAATGCAACCAAATTTAATGTAAAATAAATGCAGCTACTTTTGAATCTTGTTAAATAACCGTTTCTATATTTATTACTTATTCAAGTTACAAATACTGCAGATGGATTTGCATAGATATGAAAAAATAGCTGTTTAACTGTGTATCTAATGATAAACTGACATATTAAAACAGTCATACCTTTTAATTTACTTTGTCGCGGGCCATTAAAATGACATGGCGGGCTGCATTTGGCCCACGGGCCTTGAGTTTGACATATGTGGTTTACAGTATTTGCTAATATTATAGGAAAGTAATGGTCGAAAATTAAAAAAATGTATGAGTATAATTGTTTTTTATGCATAATTCCTATACTTCCATGTTTGCAGAAAGGGTCAAAAATGAATCTGTTGTGCCTCTCGAGGGCTTTGTTTCTCAGACCAATTATCTTTTTTTCTTTTTTTTTGATAGAAATGATCATATTCCGTGTTATTAGCCGTTTGCAAATGAAATTGATTTGGTGAAACCGTATTGAAAGTGCGTGAGGTCAAAGTGCTCGTGTTTGGGTGTGCGCCCCGGCTCCATTAGCAGATCAGCAGATTCCTCTCATGTCTCTGTCTCTGGCCTTGAACACGTCCGGCGCATTCAGCCTTTTCAGTCGCGCATCTCGCCTCTGCGCTCCTTCACTCCCATTCAATTATCCGAGAAAAACAACATCCACCCGGGAAGTCATTTGGCCAATGGAAAAATACGGCTAAATGGGAGGAATATTGAGCACTTGAAGGTAACACTGACATGGTGACAAATTAAAATCTGACGGGATGGAACATGGAGAGACAAAAGATGGAATTTCATTTTTAAGAGGACACATTGTGCTTGTGTCTGCGGTATGTACGACCTCTGACACACGTGGATCATTATGTGGCTATAATTTGCACATTTTAAATCCCGATATTCATCTAAAACGACTTGATAAAAGAAACACGCCAGGTGACTTCTGAGGTCTAAATCCTTGCTGCTAGTAATGGCTGGATCAAGACCAAATATCAATGTTTTTTTTTTTTAAATAAAGTTTTTTTTGGACTTAAAACAACAGCGTAATGGATATTAGCATTAGCATATCAGCAGTTAGCATGTAGCTGGTTAGTCTGTGGTAGAAAATGTGTGAGAAATTTACTTCCAGAACCGGAATCACCTCCTCTAGGGTCAAAACGAGGCCACTGTTTGCCGTTTGCATCCAATTAAAAAATAATTTTAATCCTCTGTGAATAAGGAAGTGTGCTGTTAGCATGCTAGTGACAACAAAGCTCTGCTCTGGTCCCTTAGAGTTGTGAATAGCGCTTGTAAATTCTTGACTTGATAAAAGAAACACGCCAGGTGACTTCTGAGGTCTAAATCCTTGCTGCTAGTAATGGGTGGATCAAGACCAAATATCAGTATGTTTTGTTTTTTTTAGATAAAGTTTTAGAAATGCTTTTTTTATACGTTGTTTATAGGTAAATATATTTAAGATCAGTTCGAGCTGGAGTCGAGCAAAGGTTACCGAGTTTCTATGCATTTTATCCATCCATCCATTTTCTTCCTCTTATCTGGGGCCAGGAGTCTAAGCAGGAATTCCCAGACTTCCCTCACCCCAGACGCGTCCTCCAGCTCCTCCGGTGGGACCCTAAGGCGCTCTCCCAGGCCAGCTGAGAGACATGGTCCCTGGGTCTTCCCCGGGGCCTCCTCCCAGTGGGACATTCTATGCATTTTAGTACAAAAATAACTGATATTGGATCGATATCGCGATACTTGCCATTGTATTACTCATCTTTCTCCCTCTCTTCTGTGTTCTTACCTGGGGCTGGGCGGAGACTCTGGCACCGCCTGCTCCACACCTCCACCACGGGAGTAAAAAGGGACCGAGGATCCTACAAACTCCGCCAGATCGTCCGTGTATTCTCCGTGGTACGGTTCCTCTTGCCTCGGTCCAGTTTTTTGCGATTATGGTCGACGTACTCAGCTGTTATTTCTCGTTTTTTTTTGCCAGATCCCGTTTCTTGGACCCGCCCTGCTCCTCCGCCTCCGACCCATCTCTCCAGGACCGGTACATACACCTCAGCCTCTGACCCAGCTCTCTACGATCTCCTCCGTCAACCGGCATTTCCTTGTTTGTAATAAACTGTCAAACTTTTCCCCCCGAGTCTGAACCTTTGATCCCCCCAGACGTTTACGTAGAATCAAACCGAAGAAAATAAAATTGGAGAACAAAGTACGTACGTAACGGCGGAGGAGAAAACGCGGATAGATCGGCGTAATGACTTTTTGAATACAAGAGAATAAAGATTACTCGAACGCGTGTGAATCACTCTACGACTTCAGACGGTAAATGAAAAGATAAAAACTACGACATGACAAAAAGCTTCGATAAGTCCATTTTGCACAATCACAATCCAGACGTATAGCGGAATAAATTGACGGTGATTCACAGTGATTCAAATGGTTTAGTCCGTTTTCAAAAAGGCAAAAAAAAAAAAAAAAAAGACTAGTACTGCTCCTCAATAAGGTTTGATCCTTAGGTAAGCTTAGAATTTGAGTGGAGTCTAGTGCTTTGGCTTCTACCCACCATCAAAAGACATGCACCTAAAGTATTTTTGTAAGTGCCGTTTCACATCCAACCGAGCCAATACAGCCAGAAAAAAAAAAAAAAAGTGGACAAATTCAATGAAGATTCTGCACGTTTGAGGCGATTTTGATCAGAATAAGGTGAATGGTCAGTGGTGATGTTTTTTAATGCATCACAATAATCACTATATCCATTTATCGTGCAATATTTCAAAGCTGGAACAAGACTTTTTGGGGGTCAGTATTCAATATTTGTACTTTTTTGTTGCACTACTGGGACATTTTGGGTTAATTTTGGCTATACAATAAGACTTAAGTTGTAAAAAGTCGAATTAGTAACTTCTATGTCTCATTACAGACGCAAACAAACGACTAAAGTGTTTCAATCTGCTGTTTTGTGTGTTTTTTTGACAGTATTATTAGAATATTTAGACTAGTTTTTGTGTTAGTGGCATAAATTACTGTCAATATTATCGTTTATCGTTTAGATTTAGTTCAGAGTTACATCGAAGTTCAACATTTATCAGGACAAGTCTTTCATGCACAGCAAACATTCGGATTATTTGGCACCATGTCAGTGTTTGGTTTGGTTTGGTCTGGTTTTATTTGGACAGGGACCGTGCACAACAACACACTGACCTTAAAAAAAAACAGGAAACATGTACGTTTGGTGCCGGGTTAGAGCGAAAATACTGATTCCCACCTGTAGTATGTTTAAGGAGAAGTAACAGTTTGGTGTAGATGGATGAAAGACCTGAAAAAATATGGTACATACGTCAAAACACAACACATCTCGCCCCTTAAATACAGTACGACATTTCTAAAAACATTCATTTCACACACAAATACACAACCATACCAATTTATTCACACACACAATCACTCACTTTCAGATATACAAATACTCTTTCTTTCATAAACATTCACTAACTGCTGCAAACTTGCTCTAATATTATCCATTTTTTGGTCATTTCTTGTGCAAACTTTTCAAAACTTGGGCATGTTATAATGTCAAACTGTGGTACCCGTGCCACTGGTGGTACGCAGGCTGCCCTCTGTGGTCTGAGTATTTGAGCACGTACTCTGGAACGATCTACTTCTGTGTATTAGAACAGAGCAATCTTTAAATATTTGTAAATCTTTGTTGAAAACTCTGGCGTTGAACACGAGCTGAGCGAGACACTTGTTGTTTCTTCGTGTTTTGTTGTGTAAGATTTCGCTTTGTGTCGCCTTTGTGCAGCACTTTGGGCAGTCGAGGTCGTTTTAAAATGTGCTTTATGAATAAATTTGACTTGAGCTGACTTTTTTGTTTTATTTAAAGATAAATCTGTGCATGTTTTTGTCCTCCTCTGAGTTCATCATATTTACAATCAACTAACACATCGGTTAGACTCATTTTAGTTCAGGTTTAGATTTAGTTTAGGTTTAGTTTTAGTGAAGACCATGTTTAGCCCTAAATTAGACCTGAAATAGTCTGGGTTTAGATCTGGTGCTCGAAAAGCCAGATATGGTACTAACAGCTCTTACTATTAGATTATTGAAATGTCATGTAAAACAGTTACATCTGATTTAATTTAAATGTCACACCTGCAGGTTTTATGTGCATTCTGCTTCTGAGAGTTCACTGATTGGTTAATTCTTCCTGTCACTCACTCAGAGCGTGACAGAGACACTTGGACGAGTCTGTCTTCTGTCTGTCTCTGAGCAGAGCGCGGTGTTAAACAGAGAAGCTCTGAAGGACAGTATGACAGTTTCACCAAAATAGTATTTGTCATGAATCAGATCATAATATATTTTTATTGTCAAAAGGTCGACTGATTTCATTCCATGTTTCTGCCCAGACGCTGACTCTCCATGGACCAGCACCAGGACTGAACCGGGACTGAACCAGGGCTAAACCAGGACTAAACCAGGGCTAAATCAGGACTAAACAAGGGCTAAATCAGGACTAAACTAGTACTAAACCAGGGCTAAACCAGGGTTGAACCAGGACTGAACCAGGACTGAACCAGGACTAAACCAGGACTAAACTAGTACTAAACTAGTACTAAACCAGGACTAAACTAGTACTAAACCAGGGCTAAACCAGGACTAAACCAGGGCTAAACCAGGACTAAACCAGGACTAAACCGGGACTAAACCGGGACTAAACCGGGACTGAACCGGGACTGAACCGGGACTAAACCAGGACTAAACCAGGACTAAACCAGGGCTAAACCAGGGCTAAACCAGGACTGAACCAGGACTGAACCAGGACTAAACCAGGGCTAAACCAGGACTAAACCAGGACTAAACCAGGACTAAACCAGGGCTAAACCAGGGCTAAACCAGGGCTAAACCAGGACTAAACCAGGACTAAACCAGGATTAAACCAGGACTGAACCAGGACTAAACCAGGACTAAACCAGGACTAAACTAGTACTAAACTAGTACTAAACCAGGGCTAAACCAGGGCTAAACCAGGACTAAACCAGGACTAAACTAGTACTAAACCAGGGCTAAACCAGGACTAAACCAGGACTAAACCAGGGCTAAACCAGGACTAAAGGAGGACTAAACCAGGACTAAATCAGGGCTAAATGAGGACTAAAGAAGGACTAAAGGAGGACTAAAGGAGGATTAAACCAGGGCTAAACCAGGACTGAACCAGGACTAAACCAGGACTAAACCAGGACTAAAGAAGAACTAAACAAGGGACTAAACCAGGACTGAACCAGGACTAAACCAGGTCTGAACCAGGACTAAACCAGGACTAAACCTGGACTAAACTAGAACTAAACCAGGACTAAACTAGAACTAAACCAGGACTAAACCAGGACTAAACCAGGACTAAACATGGTGAATCAGTGTTTCAGTTTTTGCAGCTAAAACCTGGAACATTCTTCCTGTAGATGTGACTCAGACCTCGACTTTGACGATGTTTAAATCCAGTCTCCAAATGGATCTGTTCATCTGTGAATGAAAGGGTTTTATTCTGCACTTTTCCCTTTTAACGTTAATTTTACGATGATTATCTGTTTGTATTTGCATTGTTTTGTGATTTTAATGTCTTAACTATTTTGTAAATCACTTTGAACTACTCTGTGTACGAATCGCAGTCATTCCAAAACTCCGCTCTGATCTCTGAAAGCTGAGAAAAGCACTTATAAACTCATCACCGTGAATAATTAGAACGCTCTGGATGCATGAGGTAAGTGAGGAATCACCTGGACCACTGCAAACACAGTAAAAATCAGCGTTTTTTTAATACTGTACCAAGACGTCAATCGAAAACACCAAGCTTAGGTGTCCTTTTGCATGAGCTGATGTTGAACAGGCCTTGAATCCATGTGTGATGTTTTTTTCTTTTTCTTTTTTTTTCCCCCAGCTCTCGGTCGCTCTTTGTGTCACCAAGGCCACTGACAGCAACATGGTGAGAGTGAATGACATCCGCTCGCCTCCCGAACATCTTAAAATTCCTCATTATCCACTAACACACGGCCTGCCTCTATTCCATTACTTACCCCGCGTATTGTACAAGCCCCGCGAATTCAATGTAGTGGCTTTTATTGTAGAAAATGAAAAAATGTCGTGTCCCTCTCCGCTCTCCCTGTCCTTGTGCTAATTTAAAATGTCTCATCTTGGCGACGTGTTCAACTGTCTGATTGCCTTAGCGAAACAGAAAAAAAAAAACAGGAGTGTAGTAGCAGGAATCCCTCTTTTCTTTGTCCAAAAGGTGGAAATATACCGTGAATCATGGAGGGGGGAAAAATGCAGTTTCATCAAGAGTTGGTCCAGGGTTTGGTAGCAGCTTCAAACCAGGAAGAAGACATGTCTCTGGGACGTTAAATGCAAGAAACTGGTCTTCACGTTTTTACTAATTATTACATCGTTTGTTGGGATCGTACCTGCGGTCAGTAGTTATCATAGTTTCAATCAAGTGGCAAAAAAGTTAAGAAAAATGGAGAAAAGTACTGGAGTAGTTATACATTTTAATACCTCAATATGTCATCAATACGCAATATTCTATCCAAAAATGCTAAAACAATTAGCTCTGTGCACAATGGCGCCCCCGCGACTTTACTACTTCCTGTCCGATTGTAGCTCCAGGAGGTTTTTGCAGAGTCAAACTAATATTAAAAGATCTAATATAAGATCTAATATTTAAAGATCAGGCAGTGGACAGAAAGTTGCAGCTGGAGGTTAAACACGACACAAATAAAATAAATACCTATTCTGTTTGTGTCTCAATGCTAACGCTAATGCTAATTTTGAGGCATAATAAGTATTAAAATAACACCACAAACTGAAGTATTCTACATATACAATGATTAGTTGGTCTATTTTAATCAATTAGCATTTTAACAGGTTGTTTATTGTCCGATTCTAATAAAAGTGACTGTTAGCTTTGAGACACAATGAGCTAACTAGTGTACTGTTGTGCACAAAGCTGATTGGTACCCCAAAAAAAAAAAGATTATTTGTCAGTTAAAATATTAATATAGCAAAAATAAAGGTGTTTTTTCCATGCTAAACACTACACAAATAAAATGAATACTTCACCAGAGACACTTCTGTGTTTAGAAAGAGATGTGTTTGTGTCTCAATGCTAACGCTAATGCTAATTTTGAGGTATAATAAATATTAAAACAACACCTTAAAGTGAAATATTCTACATATAAAATGATTAGTTGGTCTATTTTAATCAGTCAGCATTTTAAAAGATTGTTTATTGTCCGATTCTAATAAAAGTGACTGTTAGCTTTGAGACACAATAAGCTAACTAGCGTACTGCTGTGCACAAAGCCGAAAAATATGATTATCTACTGATACAGCAAAATAAAGGTGTTTTTTTCCATTTGAAATTTGTAAATTAGATAAGCCTGGCCTTTATTCACAGTACGGTTTAAATTCAGTTACACCAAACGAGAAAAACTTTGGCGTGTCGGTGCTTTTTGCCGATAAATTATTTCACAACCAGGCTATAGATATAGACAAGGTGTTTTGGTTAAAGTTAAGACAGTGGAGCAGGTTTAGGAACTGCGTCTTGGCAAATGATCAAACTATTCACCTTATTCCCCACCCACTTTTGTCTCTAAATGCTCCTAAATCACGCTTTTTGTCGCTCTTCCTGTTAAACGTGGATCCCATTCATTTCGATGGCGATTTTGTGAAAAGTTTTGCCGCTAAAATATGACATGAAGTAGGTTTATTTGTACGTTCATGGACACCAACAAGTCACTGCACAGAATCTCTAGGCTGTGCAGTCCGTATAGAACTTATTTACTGTCAAAATACATATATAATACAACCCGAATGCCAATAGCAGCGCCTCCAGAATGAGGTGAATGAAGGATTTGGACAAGAGTAGTTTTAGTGAAATGAGTCAAACCTGCCATACGCACATTAAGGTCATTCAGTTCTTTCGTCGTACAAAAGCTTTGTCACTCATTCAGGCCAGGATTTAACCTCCAGAGGGACGATCTGGAGGTTTTCACACAGAGGAGGAGCAATAACGGTTTAATATTCAGCTGAAACACTACCACAACTAGTACAAGACTTCAGAAAGCAGTTAAAATGCAGAGTTCGAAACAGGCTATTTGCGTTTGTGACAGAAAGTTCGACCCGAAATAGCCAGAAAACACCGACTCTCCACGTGGTAAACTTAATTATGATACGACGCAAAAGCTCGATACTCAAAACCCGCCTTTGATACAATACGACGACATAAAAAAACACAAAATAAGAACCGTTTATTTAATATTAGCATGAATTCTTAGTAGTTCTAGTATAGATCTATAATGCTAAACGTTCAATACTTTTTAAACGATTAACCAAACTAGTTTCAGTATCGGTTTAGTACATGGGTATAATTGGTATAATAAACACCCAAGTTAACTGTATTATTTAACTCACAAGTCACAATACCAGGAAAGCACAACCAAATATTAAAAAAAACATCTTAAGACGATTCACCCGAAGACGAAAATAAATCAAACTAATTAGATCTGCATCAATATAACTGAGCATTGTATCACTCTGCTGCTTATTGACTCAATTTAGCACAATATTAGAACGACATTAGCGACGCACTCATCTGCTCACGGTGTCCTACTGCCCTCCAGTGGCCGTACTCAAAACTACAGCTTCAAACCTTGCAATAACATTATGCTGGGAGGTTCTGTATGCATGTCTATAGTGGAATAATCAGCAGTTATCACGGTGACACAAGCAAACAGCCTGTTAAGTTTTAAGATTATTGGAAAACTTAAGAAAAAAAAAAGCAAAATGGGTTTAAACGAAGCATTTTCAGGAGCTTGTGATCAATCCGAGCGTTCACGGTTCTGTTTAAAAGTTTGAGTTTTGTAAAAAAAAAAGAAAAAAAAGTGGGAATGACTAACTAAAAAACGGTTGGCTAATGCGAGCTAGCTTGATTGTGATTATATTTTTACGTCTGTTTAATCCCTTAGTCGTCCAGGTCTGATCCTAAAGCAAAAGACGAAGTTTAAACATGTCAACTGGACAAATTTCAACGAACACGTCTTCACTCCTGCAACAGTTTGTCCAGTTGACGTGTTTAAACTTCGTCTTTTGTCGTTGTAATTTTATGCGAGAGACTTGTTTAACAGCGCAAATCAGCTCGACTTTGGAGTAAACAATTATAGTCCGATTCATTTGCTCGTCCGTTTCGGTTTCATCGTTGATTTTCTAACTTTCTGTTGGTTAAATCAGTTCTCATGTTCAGCACTATGTGATTTTGAGCTTTACAAAAATAAACTGAACTGAATATTGTGATAAAAAACAAAGCTCGGATTAAAGTCTCAGACAGAGCAGTTCCTCTAGTTAGCTTCACCCAGCCAGGAAATGTTGATGGCACCAGCTGCACAGAATCAATACAAATAAGTTAGGCCTTTATGGTATAATATATAATTGTCTTTTATATGTACATTTTGAAGTATAAACTTACTACGAATATCAACAGTGTTTGGAAAGTGCAAACTGTTACTATTACAATATACAATAAAATTATATTGATGGATTCTTAAACAAAATTCTTGCACAAAGAGCATCTGTCACTTTAGAGAGAACTCCTTGTATACTCTACTGCACATGTGTCAAACTAAAGGCCCGTGGGCCAAATGCGGCCCGCCACGTCATTTTATGTGGCCCACGACAAAGTAAATTAAAAGGTTTGACGGTCTTAAAATATCAGTTTATCAGGAGATACACAGTTACACAGACGTTTTTTTCACATCTATGCACATCCGTATGCAATATTTGTAACTTGAACAAGTAATAAATATAGAAATGGTTTAAGATTAAAGTAGATTAAAAAGTAGTTGCATTTATTTTACATTACATTTGATTACATTTAGTTCTTAGAGTCACATCTGGCCCTTTGTTGATGTGGCCCTCTGTGAAATGAGTTCGACGCCCCTGCTCTACTGCGATGGCTCTCAATATTTTCTCACCAACTACCAGCAAAGAAAAGATTTGGCTTCCCAAGTTCCACCAGATCTAAACCAGGTCTATATTTGAACTATTCCAGGTCTAATCTCAGTCTAAAAATGGACTACATCATGGCCGCTGTCATTCTGAACAAGACATTATCCAAAGAAGGACAAAAAAGTGGGTTAAATGAGCTCTTTTCTATATTAAGCGAAGCCACAAACTGAAGAGCTGTTGAAGTACAATCTGAAGTAGTGCAGGTACTACAGTTTGAGAAACACTGAGCCACACAGTCTTTATCCTTTTATACAGAGCTGAAGCCAAACTCGAGATGTGATACAAGCTTTGTGTTTTATGTTTCATTCAAGGACATTCTGATCATGAGTCATATGATTAAGTTTGATAAGTTTATGATAAATGTTCTGGCAGCAGGAAAGTTCTAGCTCAAGGACGTAAAGGGAGTTATTTAGTTGCATAATATTTGAAGTATGTATGTATATATATATATGTACGCATTCAAACATGGAGCAGATTAAAGCGCCTCTGACAGGTTAGACTACTCATTTTACTAAAAACACAGTTAAGATCATTCTTTTTAAGATGTTGCTTTAAATAAATAAATAAATAAATAAATAAATAAATAAACTAAAAATAAATAAATACAACTAAAAATAAAATAAAAATAAATAAATACATAAATAAAAAATAAATAAATAAACAACTAAAAATACAATAAAACTAAATAAATACATAAATTAAAAATAATACAAATAAATACAAATAAATAAATACATAAATAAAAATAAAAATCACACTTTGTTTCCCAGTTTGGTCATTTTTAGGTTTAAATATTTACTTCCTGATTTGAAAATAGACATCACTTTAAGGAATTCTTTACGTTACCTAGCAACTATATTGTACACTGGGGCAAAACTCAGTGTAATGTGTTTCATACATGTAAATTGTGCCTACGTTTTGGACAGAAGCGTGAGATCATTGATGTGTTTTAGAACGCTTTGCTTCCTGTAATTTTCAACATTTTTTTTTTTTTTATTTGCAAGATGTTTTTTAATTGGTATAAAACTATAATTTATATTTGCAACTGGTTTTATCTCACCAGATTAAATACAAATGCATGCAAACATCATACAAACCCACCATGTTATTATTATTATATTTTATTTATTTTTTATTATCATTTTATTTATTTATTTTTTGCCTTTTTCTTCCAGTCTATATTCGTTCTCACAAATTACTAGTACTATCACCGTCCTCTGCCGTCTCCACCTTACCCCCGTCCAAAATCACGGAAATATCAGACACATATGTATGGTCACTATATTTGCATTAAATAAATAAAAATAAATAAAAAGTAAAAAAAAAATAAAAATAAAAATAAGTAAAAATAAATTTTAAAAATAAGTAAAAATAAATATATAAATAAAAACTAAATAAATAAACAAACAAACCATATATACTTTAAGGTGGAAACAATTCACATGATGGCCAGAGGTGGCAGCAGAGTCTCATGTACAGTTCAAACTCTGTACAGTGGATTCACAATGACAAACTGAAGAGAGAAATATAATGGACATTTTTTTACTTGTATTTATTTTATGTATTTAACCCTTATTCAACCAGGAAAACCTCCCTGAGTTTAACATCAACATTTATTCCCATGATCTTCTGTGGAGAAAATACTGACTTAAGAATTGCTTTTTGCTGCTTTTGGCATAGAAACAAATGACAAGATGCGATTTAACTGGAAGCGGTACCTTTATTTGGAGAAGCCATGAACTCCAAAGACTCTTAAGAGTTTTTTTTTGTTTTTTTTTTTACATTCTGTTGGACAAATTGGCAACGATAACACCAGATATGTCACTGCCAGGTACCTAAATAAAACACTGTGTGCACCATTTCTGTCCTCAGAGTCTATATGAAGATTAACAGTCAAATCAAGTTACAGATTTACAAAAGGACAGAGTTGCAGGATACATAAAAAAATATAAAACTTTTTTTTTAAACATGGTGATGATTACAATTTAGTTTTGGCTATGAATCAGTTAACACTTTGTATAGTCATAATGGGACAGCATAAAGACACCAGTAAAGTTCTGTTATTTTATGTTTTCAATGCAGTGACTAGCGTTTAAATAAAAATAAAAAATAAAATAAAAAAAGATATCCTGCAAACAAAAGCCATTCACAGTTTTGTTAACAGCAGAAGTGTAAGACTCTAGCAATCAAGGTACAAGATACTGAGCGGGTTTGAACCGGGAAGTAAACTTTCCTAACGGCAAAAAAATCAGTAGAAACAAGAAACAAAAGGAGTAAATCATTCCCAATGTCATTATTTTGACACTAAAGCTGCACCATGGAACATTTCTGGTGTAAAAAAAACACTTGTATCCACAGAGATGTTGGAATGTTCCACAGTATCTTGGTTTTATTTGGTGTTTTTATTTTATGGCTCAAAAATTCATGCATTTTTTTCTGTGGGTGGGGTCCTCTCTCCACAGATCTGACCTGTTTCTTGGCCTGTTAACGCCATCTACGCCGTTCCGTGAAGATAGGTACGTTTAGGACTATCCACTGGGTTTCAGAATGCAAATATATATATATATGTATTAAAAAAAGGTAAAAAAAATTGTAAATTAAAAAATAATAATAATTGTAAAAATAATAATAAAAAAAAAAAAAGTCATGCATTTTTCCTGTGAGTGGGGTCGCCTCTCCACAGAGCTGGCCTGTGTCTTGGCCTGATAACCTCATCTGCTTCATTATGTGAAGATAGGTACATTCAAGACTATCCATTAGGTTTTAGAATGCAAAAAATAGATAAAAAAAAAAAAAAAAAAAAGGCAAACAAAATAGTAAAAAAAAAAAAAAAGTTAAAAAAAAATTAAATAAATCATGCATTTTTCCTGTGAGCGAGGTCGCCTCTCCACAGATCTAACCTGCGTTTTTGCTTGATAACGCCATCTGCTTGGGTCCGTGAAAGATAGGTACGATTAACGGTTTCAGAATGCAAAATAAATGTGTACGGTTGCTATAGCGATGATCAAATTAAAACAAAATACCATATCTTTTGGATGGCGAAAAGTCCTTAAAATGTCGTGGGCAGGAAGCTGAAACCCATAAATACTGCAGAACATTCCAGACGAAGCAGTAAAATCTCCATGGAGACAAGCGAGGAGGCAAACCGTCCACCAGATGAGTTACGTAGTGCATCTTTAAGCTTAATTCCCTCTATAGCACATTGTTGTCATGGTGAAAAGCTTTATGTTTTTGGCTTCACTCCCTTCTCTTTCTCAAACTGTTCGATCTGACTGAAAATATCCAAAAGGTTCGCAGGGAGATCCTTCTTGGCTTTGTCTTGTCTCGTACTATCCTCAGTTTTTACGTTACTACTACTACTACTACTACTTGCCTTCTCTCCGTTCCCTCTTTCATACCTACCAATTTCCAAAGAACTCCTCCTCGAAGAATCACTCCTGGCGTATTTCGGATACTCTGAGGGAAAACTGGACCTCCGCGAATGCTCCGAATCCACTGAAGAGGTCGAGATGCGGCGTCTAGCTTCCGCGCTATCCCTCCGTTTAGCGTCGCTACTTCTTCTGTTGTTATTATCCTTGTAGCCGGGACTGCCGCCATCTTGTTTTCGCTCTTCATCCGATATCGAAACCCTCCTGTCCTGACTAAACTTGGCTTTCGTGAACACATCCTTAACCGCAAACCCCGGTCCACCTTTTTGGTTAAGAAACGTAGCTGACGTTATCGGAGGAGCCGGATACCACTCTTCCTCCTCCTCATCCTGCTTGCTTCGTTTTCCCTGATCGCTTTTCCGGCTCTCCTTGGAAGATATTCGGCGATGGCGTTTGCTAGACCTGTGTTTTTTCTTTTTTTTCTTTTTTCGGGATTTGCGACGGGAGCTAGAGGAAGACGAGGAAGAGGAGGAGTTACTGGAGGAGGAGGACGTGGAGGAGGAGGATGTGGAGCGCTTGCGTTTTTTCTTCATCCTGAAAAGACGAATTACAAAGATTTAACTGTTTCCTTTTATCATTATATCATTTGATTTATATGATTTATTATTATCTAACTATTTTAATATTGTATGTTTTTTCTGATTATTTTGTTTATACGATTTATTATTTTCTAACCATTTTATTATTTTATGTTTTTTTCTTCTTTTATTTCTGTTGTTTTAAGGCTGGTAATATAAATTTTGTTGTTTATTTTATTGTTTCTGTCTTTGTGATGGATGCAGTTGAGTAACATTTTTGTTTATAAAATGTTCTACAAAAACTTGGACTTGAGTTGTTTTTGTCTTTTGTTTAAAATTATAGCGGTATCATTTTATTTAAAACAAATTTTGGTGTAAAAATGTCACTTGTTGCCTCGACTGGTCACACAAAGCACTGGTTAAGACAAAATACATTAAAAACATACATTTTATCACTTCAATTCAGACAAACAGACAATGGGAGGCCAACGTAAATGCCTTAAACTAATGTGTATTTTTAAGAAAGTTTTTAATCATTGTGGTGACACTGGATTTTAATTGATCCAGGACTCACCAGACATGAGTCAATATCAAAAGACGATATTATCTGTGGTATTTTTTTTCCTGTATTGTAGTGATGCTTTTTTAAGGTCCTATATTACGCAAAGTTTACTCTTCTGAGCTTTACACCTTGGTAATGCTGTTCCCTCATCAAAAACAGACCTGGAGTTGTGTCTTTCTACATCTCTAAAGCTACAAAATGCTCTGTTCCACCTTGTGATGTCATCAAGTGATCATTTTCAAGTTAATCTTTTACCTTTTGTTTAGTAGAGATGGGAATTTTCAGAGCTGAAATTATCCAAATGATTCTAGAAATGGAGGTGCGCGGAGTTTAAAAACGCAGTGGAGCACTTCCTGTATCGCCACGTGATGACGTCACAAGGTGGAACAGAGCGTTTTCAGTTCGAGACAAGAGCTCAGTCTAAATACGCAGGGTTTGTGTGTTAAACATGTGAAAAAAACAACACTCCAGGTCTGTTTGTGATGAGGAAACAACATTATAACATAAATCAGACAATAGTGTAATATATTCGCCCTTTAATAGACCCAGCCCTATTTTTGCACATGTCAAAATAATCCTAATATAAAGGTCACTCACTTATATATGTATTTTTTATTTATGTATTTTTTTTTTTTGGTAATTGTATTTTTTATTTTATATATAGATTTATATTTTTATTTTTTTTATTGAACGTTCAGTGTTTTCTTACTATGAGCATCACATAGGTAATTATCTTGTAAATAAAATAATTGATAAAAAAAATCGTTAAAACAGAAAGCTTTGGGGGAAGTGTCTGGGGTGAGGAAAGATAAACAGAAGTAAATTGATGGATGGCTACAATTGTACTGTAACCAGCCACTGTTGTTTAATGAAATGTCATGGATTTATTATAATATTTAACAGTTTTTTGTCTCTTCATGACGTTTTTCAAAAAGGAAAATGACTCAGTTGGACTAGGATACGTATATTCAACCAAGTCAAAAAGCCTTAATCCTACATTTTAAAACATCATTAACTTTAATTTCCAAAATCCAAACTTACCTCTTCTCGTCTTTTAAGATCTTACGTAACTTGTCAGCGCTCGTCTGACTGTTCTTAGTTTGAACCTGCTCCTTCTCCTTCGCCATCGCTTCTTCTCTCAAACGGATGGATTTCTTTACAGCCGCAGCACGGGGCCACGAGTTTCAAAATGGCACCCACAAGCCCGTTTTTAAAGTACAAACGCATGCAATATAAAACCAGTTGCATGCAGGAGGAAGCCCAGCAAAAACAAGCCATTTTCAAGCCATTTTCAAGTCATTTTTCGCAAAAGTTGAGTGAAAATTGATGGTGCGGTTAAACAGAGAAAGGATGAAAGTGAGTAAATTAACAAAATGAATCATGCCAAAAGGATAAATGGGATCAGATGAGCGCCATGGCAGCAGAAAGCGTGAGTCGTATCAGATCAAATGAATGCAGAAGTAATAGAAAGTGTTAGTTACATATTAAGATTATTAAAATTAGAATGAAAAACAGTTGTACCCCATCAGAACGAGGTGGTCGCGTCGTTACCAGGTTAAGAGCAGTTTAGGGTCCGTAGCGTCCAGTTGAAGTGGCGTTTTCATTTTGATTGTCGGCGGTCGCGTTGTTTTTTTGTGTGTGTTTTTTTTTTACCCCAGATGACACGCAGAGGACAAGTCCGTGGCAGCCGCAGGGTCAAAGGTCACAGTGCCGGGTTCACAGACACATAGGCGAAAACACTTCATCAGAATTACAAATTGGACAACAGCAAATTTCACAAAAAAACAAAAGGAAATAAAAGAAGAGAGGTTTGGCTTTTGAGACATTTGTTAAAGGCACGCTGTGTAACTTTCTGCCAGCTGCTCGTTTCTATGGAGATGTAACTGCGTCGTCTTTAATGTTCCACAGTGTCGTAACTTATCCATGTTTCATTTATTCCATTACTGATGGTTTTTGTTGCTTAAATATCCCTCAAAACATCCCTACTCACATGGAAATATTCATGCTCACTGCCATACTGCGGAACATTCTCGGCAAAGCTATGTCATCTCCATGGAGACAAGCAGGTGGCGGACAATACACCAGAAAAGTTACATATTACACCTTTAAGAGAAGACTTTATCACTATTGAAAAGCAAGATAATTTTTATTACAGTATGTACCAGGCTTCAATATCATTTTACTGATTTATTGAAATACTTTATTATTTTATTTTTTATTTACTTAATTTAAAATAACAAATATATATATATATATATATATATATATATATATATATTATTTTATGTATTTATTGTTATTATTTTATGTATTATTATTATTATTATTATTATTGTTATTATTATTATTATTATTATTATTATTAATGCTAAAAGTGAAATTTAAAATAAAGATTAATTTTAAAATCATTTAAGTCTGAGTTTCTTATAAACCAAAGGCAGTTTTTTCAGCGCAGTAACATGACAGAAATAAAAAGTATGATTTCTTAAACCAAACTTCAATGAAAAACTGTACAGTGCAGCACCCCCTAGTGTTTGGTGACGCACACTACAACATGTGTGATGTGTTGTGTGATTGTAAGTACAAAACTTAATCTTTATAATGTACAGTGTGTAACTTTCTGGTGATGGGAAGTAACCTGATTGATTCCATGGAAACGGAAAGATATGATATGTTAATGCCATACTGTGAAACATCATAGTCACAACATTTCCATGGAAACAGGCAGGAAGAGGCCAAAACAAAAAAGAGTCAGGTTTGTGGAGATGCAAGACGCTGAGAGTAAGGACACGTGATTTTCTATGTTTTTCAGTGCAATAAAAACATCCAAAATGAAAAAAAAACAAAAACTGCTCTTATTTTAGTGCATTTTTTATCTAAAATATGACACAGTGCAGCTTTAAATCACAGTAAAGTTGTGCTGCGGTGTCTGATGTGGCCAGCTCACCTGTATAGTTTCAGTGATTTTGTTGAGAGCGTCCTGGGCCTCGGTGTTCGTCTCATCTAAAGACAGAGCTCTTCTGTACAGACCCTCCGCAGTGACCAGTTTCTCCTGCTCCTCCAGCCTGAAGCAAAGACATACAAAAGGAAACATATCAAGGGATGGAAAACGGATAAATAAAAAGCAAGTTTTCATTTGACTTAGTGCTGTATTACTGTGATCATTTCCAGTAAACTATAACAAAATGGCATCGGTGTTTTTGGATACAAGTGTAAAAGTAAACTACCAAAACGACACGCTGTTCCTCCCAACGGTCACTTTGTATTCTGTTTGAAACTGAGCAGGAAAAAGGTCAGAATTCTCAGGTGGAATTTTGCTGTTTGCTGTCAGAGATATTAAACCTGGTTTATGTTTAATATCTCTAATTCCTCCGTCTATCCACATGAAACAAAAACTAGCTATAAGATTAATACGGCAAGTTGAATTTAAAGGTCCTAGATTACTTATTAAGTATCAACTCTTGTGAGCTTTAAGTCACGTTACAATGTTGTTACCTCCTCAAAAACAGACCTGGAGTTGTGTTTCGGTTCATCCGTACATCCTGCATTATTAGTCTGTCGACATCTCCAAAGCTCAAAATGCTCCGTTCCACCTTGTGATGTCATGGAGTGGTACTTTTTTCACTTAGTGTGTAGTAGAGATTGGCAATTCCAGAGCTGAAATTAACCAAATAACTCTAGTGAAAGTGTGTCGAGTTTAAAAAGCACTTCCTGTATTACCACATAATGACATCACAAGGTGGAACAGAGTGTTTTCTGAGGGTTTGTGTGTTAAACATGTGTGAATGAAACAAAACACAACTCTGAACAGGTCTGTTTGTGATGAGGAAACATTATTTAACGTCAGAAAATAGAGTAATATTAAGTAATATGACGTGGAGCCATTGGTTTTGCTCACATTTTGCTACTGGGAGAAACCATTGTTTATTTCAACGTAATCCAAATAAATAGAACTAACAATAGAACAGGCTGAAAAGGTTAAAAAGGTAAAAGCAAAACCAGTCAAACGTTTGGACACACCTTCACATTCATGTTTTTTTTCCATTATGTTCACTACTTTCTACACTTTATATACACACAAAACACGGAATATATGAAGCAAAACGTATGGAATTATATCAAAAGTCTAAAGTCTAAACTGAATATTATTATTTTTTATATATTTTAGATTCAAATTCCTCAAGGCAGCCACTTTCTCTGTTGACAGCTGCAAACCCTCGTCCTTCTCTCGATGAGTTTTAAGATGAAGTCTCCTGAAATGGTTTTTCACTTCACAGGTGTGAGGCGTCAGGGTCAAGAAATGCCAAGTGTGCAAAGCAGTGATCAAAGCAAAGGGTGGATATTGTGGACGATACACAAACATAATATGGTGTAGAACGTTGTGTTTTCCGTGCAGCAGTGGACATACAACGCACTAAGGGAAAATAACAACTACGCTCTGGTCATTTTGCTTAAGGCCGATCACATTGCTCGACTGTGCTTTAACCCTCTGGTGCACAGCGGTCACTGCAGTGGACAGCGACTAAAACAGAACTTTCTCTTTAATGCATCGGTTTATGTGGTGGAGCCTCTGGAGTGCTCTCTGCTGCCACGCTCCATTGAGGTTAATTCAGTGGTCAGTTGATGTAACTGCAAGTAAATGTCCTCTGGTTTTCTTATTCAGGCCTAAACGTTGCACCTAAACAGTGTTGAAATTTCCCCAAAAAATTGTTGAAATGTTTTTCAAAGCATAAAAAGAAACATGTGTTTGTGTATTTGCAATAGAACACAAGTTAATTCATTTTAAGAGGCAGTTCACAATGTTGTTTCATGTCCTGAGAAGAAAAAATCTTGACCAAGGCTTTCATAATTCATGCATCAGAGGGTTAAATTTCTCTTCGACAAGTATAAAACGTTGGTGCGAGCTCATTTTCTTTAAACTCTACTGCCTTTAACCGACAATAAAGCTCTACAGAACGATCCTCTGCGCCTGTTCTTCATGCAACAGAACAGAAACCAACACCATTTTGAACTAAAATCTAAACATTATAGTTATTTTTAGCTTATCGTTACAGCGCCTGGCCTCCCGCTCCTCCTTCTGTGTGTCTCTCTCTTTCTCTTTCTTTCTTTCTCTCTCTCGGCCTCTCCTGGTTTGCTCTTCAGCTGGCAGTTGATTGACAGCCCCGCTCTACGTGTGATCGAAGGGACAATCAAAGACCCGGCCAATCGTCGCTCTCCACCTGTGGCCGCTCCAGTTTAAAAGGACCCGCCCCTTGTCACTCCTGGCTGCCTGATTTTATTTTCTGGACGGCGTGCCACGTTTCTGACTTTGAATATTGAGCGCTTTGTGAACTTTGGACTTATGCCCGTAACTGAGAAACTTGATCTTTTGTGTTTAGCGTAGAGCCTCCTTTTCTTGATTTTTGTTTGTAGTGTAGCTTTACGTTCTGATTATTATACTCTCACTTGTCCCAACATTAAAAAAAGATACTTATTATTACTATCTTGTGTTACTTCCTTTCTCCCTAGGAAACGGTTTGTAACACCTTCAGTGAGAATTTACAGCATAAATAATCACGTAAATAAAGAAGAACCACAAATGAAAGAGCGTGTCCAAACTTTTGTCTGGTAGTGTGTGCGTCTTACTGTCGTCCTCTCTCCACTAGAGTCTGGCTCAGATACTTCTTGGCGTTTCTGTGATCGGGGCAGTTCTCCAGGGCCAGTTCAAAATCACTGATCGCTTTCAGAATGCTGCCTTTGTTGGCGTACCTGGAAAAACAACAAGATGGACTTGTATAATGTGTATTTGAGTAACTGTATATGTGTAATGGAGGCAGCAGCGAACAGAGGTTACTACAGCTGTGTAAATACTGAACATTGTAATAATTTAATCAAGTAATTTCTAATTGTCAGTGATTTGCCAGGGGATTTTTAATGGAGAGGTCTGCAGCCAATCCTCTGTAGAAGCACGTGGTTTGGAGCAGATGGAGCAGCAACTTCTGTTTTAAATGGTAGTGATTAAACGCCGCTTTTGTTTACGTTCGTGAAATTAAAACTGAAATCTATTTTTATTTGGTTTTCATAAGACAAAATAAAATAGAAAATCACTCATTATTAGGATTGGCCCAGGACTAAACCAGGTGTAAAACAGAAAAAAAAAACTATGCGTGAAGTCTTTTTGAGGATTAATATTGCAAATGAATAGAATTCCTTTGTGCCAGCTATAATTTGAGAAAAATTGGTTGGATGAAATTTGCAATTGTACACCTAAATTAATTAATTAAGTCCCTCTATAAGGCAAAAAAATAAGTCCTTATTATATTGAGAACACAGCAGAGTTTGTTAGCAAAGTCAAGGATCATTATCTGGACGACTGAGGGACAACACAGACGTCTTTTTACGTAATATATTTGTCTATGTCTGAATCCTACTCCACATTACGGCTGCGAGATTAATCACAATCAAATCAAAACCGTAACAAGAATGGACCAAAGTAGCAAACCGCAAATGCTGCAGCTTTTGAATTACACCTTTCGTGGTCTCGCTGTTTCGCAGATTTTTTTTTGCAATTTTGCGTGCTTTTTTTACAGCGTATGATCGCGCATTGTGTTCTTTGTCCTGATTGGCTGTTGGACTGTAGACCATTGTCCATCAGTCTCCTCCGTGCCGTGTCTCCTGTCCAGTACAGAATGTGTTCAGACAAATTTACATAAACATCGGATCGCGGTGTGACTCTGAAGTGCTGTACGTTTGCGATTTGTTTTCTCCCCGACAAAACCCACAATGTCGATGAAACGTTCTGCACCGACAAAGGCGCCGACGAAGGTTTGAACTTTGAGAGAGTTTAAACGAGAGAGAAATGTGAGAAAATGTTAACGCCTGTGTGAGAAAAGTGTATAAAGTGTGTGGTGAGGGGTTTTACAGACAAAAACATGTAGAATAATTGTAAAAAATAAAGCTGATACTTCACGGATTTCGCCTAACCTTATTACATCCTTATCTGTCTTATTCTGCATAAAACCTGCTGATCCTGTAGTTTAGATCTGTACAAACCTGTTCTGAAATGTGATCCTTGTATTAGTTTGTCAGTTTATATGTCCGTCGTCTTGTTAATTCATGTGAAAAACGAGAACTTTAAAACAAAATTCTACTATTAAAACATACATTGCAAATCTAACCACAAAGCCTGTCAGAAAAAAAACACAATTCAATATTTTCCCCACATCCTTCAGCCTTGCTCCACACAGATGTTTCAATAAATATGCAGACAGATCCATAGTTATAGTGTGTTAATGTCAGTGTGTGTGACTTACAGCGCTCCTCGTGCGACCAGAGCTTCTACATTATTAGTGTCAATGTCTAAGGCTTTGTTGTATTCATTCATGGCCTCAACATGGCGCCCGTTCTTAAAGTGGTCCACGCCCGCACGAACGCTACAAATACACAGGGAAAAACAGTTACACTCAATATAAGAATGAAAGGACTCGGGCTTATGCGGGGTTTGTGTGTTAAACGTGTGTGAATGAAACAAAACACAACTCCAGGTCTGTTTGTGATGAGGAAACAACAATATAACATAGATGAAAACATAGTGTAACATGGCCCCTTTAAAGACTGTAAAAATATTACCATTTTAAGGCCCAAGATGCAGACTGCTTTTTCCGAATTGAAGTGGCAAAGTCGTCCTCTTGGAAAAGTTTACTATGAACAAAAAATAAAGGGTAAAGTCAAAAGTCAAAACTAACTGTAAGTTGCTTAAACTTGAGGTTGACATAATACTAGCGTAGGGGCGACCAACACATTATAAAATCTTTTATTTTTATGGTTGCTAAATATGCAGTTTAAGGTTTAAGTTTGGGCTTTACGTCCTGGGGTTTAAGTCCTGAGGTTTAAGTCCTGGGGTTTACGTCCTGGGGTTCACGTCCTGGGGTTTACGTCCTGGGGTTTACGTCCTGGGGTTTACGTCCTGAGGTTTAGTCCTGGGGTTTAAGTCCTGGGGTTTACGTCCTGGGGTTTACGTCCTGGGGTTTACGTCCTGGGGTTTACGTCCTGGGGTTTACGTCCTGGGGTTTACGTCCTGGGGTTTACGTCCTGGGGTTTACGTCCTGGGGTTTTTACGTCCTGGGGTTTAAGTCCTGAGGTTTTTACGTCCTGGGGTTTAAGTCCTGAGGTTTAAGTCCTGAGGTTTAAGTCCTGAGGTTTAAGTCCTGAGGTTTAAGTCCTGAGGTTTACTCCTGGGCTTTACGTCCTGGGCTTTACGTCCTGGGCTTTACGTCCTGGGGTTTACGTCCTGGGGTTTACGTCCTGGGGTTTACGTCCTGGGGTTTACGTCCTGGGGTTTACGTCCTGGGGTTTTTACGTCCTGGGGTTTAAGTCCTGAGGTTTACGTCCTGGGGTTTTTACGTCCTGGGGTTTAAGTCCTGAGGTTTAAGTCCTGAGGTTTAAGTCCTGAGGTTTACTCCTGGGCTTTACGTCCTGGGCTTTACGTCCTGGGCTTTACGTCCTGGGGTTTACGTCCTGAGGTTTACGTCCTGAGGTTTAAGTCCTGAGGTTTAAGTCCTGAGGTTTAAGTCCTGAGGTTTAGTCCTGGGGTTTACGTCCTGGGGTTTACGTCCTGGGGTTTACGTCCTGGGGTTTACGTCCTGGGGTTTAAGTCCTGGGGTTTAAGTCCTGAGGTTTAAGTCCTGGGCTTTACGTCCTGGGGTTTACGTCCTGAGGTGTACGTTCTGAGGTTTACGTTCCTGGGGTTTACGTCCTGGGGTTCAAGTCCTTTAGTGTTTCTTTGCAGACAGCCATGATCGTGCAGGGGGCGTCTCTGTTAGTGTCGTGTTTACCTCTGCAGTCCCCTCATGAGTGAAGGAGGCTGAGTGTCGCTGACTCCTGCTCTCTCCAACAGGTAGTCCACCACGCACGGGTTCTGGTAACCATGACAACCGCTCATAATGCGCTCGTACGTCTCGGTCGAGTCGTTGGCGGCGCGTAAACTTCGGCTGGAAGAGAGGGGAAAGTTGGATTTGTGTTGAAGTTTAGGTCAGAATCTGGGTTCATTGCATCATTTCCATTAATTGCATTAGTTCCATTCATTTAATCTGTTCTTCAGAAGGGAGACGTGAGTGAGTTGACTGAAAATGTGGTATTTTTTGGTACATAAATTACTAGTCAAAAGTTTGGACACGCGGTCTCATTCAATGTTTTTTTATTTTTATTACTTTCAATAACTCTACTAAATATTTTTCGACAAAGCAAAGTGGGACTACTTTAAGGATTTGAATATAAACGATTATAAACATATTTAATAGTTATTCAACATTTTTCTTCACTGCATAATTCCATAAATCCTGTTTCATATATTTAATGTGTTTCATATGTATCTAAAATGTAGAAAGAAGAAAAAAAACGAAAAAAAAAAACGGGTGAGTCCAAACTTTTGACTGGTAGTGCACATATTAAACTCACGATTAACAGGTTTATTAAAAATACACATTGTTTCCTAGTACTTTTTCTCAGCGTAAATAGTTGTTTTTGCATGAACTCCCCCTGCAGGTGTAGTCTTGTGAGTGCAGTTTGGGTCAGATACATAGAGATATATAATAGTTTTGAGAGCTTTTGCCACGCCCCCTTTTTAGTCGACGAATCCATGGGCAGAACGCGTCTATATCCGATCCAGAATTTCTCAAATGCTCATCGTGACTTACTGTGGTGAGATTTCAACAGGATGTGTACGACAACGCAAAGATATGCCGCCATAAACCGAATGTTTTTTTCAAAGAACAACAACTTTGAATGTGATATCTGTAATCTCACTGTGTCTCAAACAAAATGTACAGCCTTTTCAGAAAATGCATAACTTTATCTCTGCTGACTTGTCTAACTAATGGCTGTGTCTTTTAATCTTTACTTTCTGTTCGACTCCTTCCATATAAAACACTAAAGTCTAAATACTACAGCTGCTATCAAAAAGATTTAAGGCACATTTAGGGCTCTGGGTGGAGAAAAGGGCTGCAGAAACTCCCTCAAATAAAGAAGACCCACAGAATACGCACACTTAAACTTTAAAATTCAGTCATTTTTAATTGTTAATGGTCCACAGCCAAAACTCTGTCAGTAAAAGCAGCTGGTTTGGAGCAGACTTGTTTGTTCTTCTTTGCTTTAATTGCAATTTTTAAAGTCTATATTGTTTAAAATCAGGAAATTAATACATACAGAAAGCCATTTATTTGTTCTTTAATAGGCAAAATTAAAACAAATAGTAAATGATGATCGATCAATATGAGGATTTTGCCTTAAACCTACATTGGGATCAATCATAAAATGTGATATTTCTTGTCAATAATTCAAAATATTTAACCATTTTTCCTGCGATTAAACATAAATAAACATAAATCACTTTGTTGTGATTGATCAAACTTGTATCTGGCAGAACTGAAAAGAAAACGAAAGATGTTTTATTTAAAGGTGGATGTAACTTTTCTAGTTGAGGGTTCATCACCTGCTTAATTAAGTTTAACGCCACAGTTCATCTCCACAGAGACAAGAAAGTGAAACGACTAGGCCAAGAAAGCCCTTTTCATAATAAGAATGTTTACTTTTCTAGATATTCAGGAGTAAAAAAAGGAGTAAAAACACCTGTGTCTGAATAAATGCAGATGTTTTATGCCATACTGTGGAACATCTCAGGCAAAACATCTCCATGGACACCAGAAGTAAAATTACCTATAGTGTACAGGCAGCTCCTCGCGGGTAACCACGCCCAGTTTGATGTGCTCCAGACCTGGAGAGAGCGCCGCCTGGTGGAGAGATACTGTGATTTTCTCCTGATATCGATCGATGTCTTTCACTCCAGCTAAAGAACATAAAAAATAAATAAATAAAAACAAATTTAGATTAGACAGATGGGTAAATTATTGTTTTGAATGTCTGCAAAATGAGAATACAGATAGACCAGTAAGAAAACTGCAAACAAGCTGTAAAAAGAGGAGATGAAAGAAGCAGATTCATCTTTCAAATAAGGCTAAGATTAAATTTTCTACAATTATGCGTGTAATATTGAGGTGAATTCACTTCAACACTTTTCTGATGAGTGACAAAAACATTATTAGGTTATTTGCAACATGAGAATAACAGATAGGAGAATTGTATAGAATGTTTTCATACCTCTTATGAAGTCTCCAATCTGATAATATGACAGAGGATCATCATGGCTGCCAGTCGTGGGGATTTCTCTTATATGACAAAGAGCCTGAAATGAACACAGCATTTGAGACATAAATGGTCACACTTAGGTTATTTATTCCAACGACTACTATCAGAATACCAGATATTGTACTGGTCTGAAACAAAACAAAAATTGCTGTTATTTGGCTCATATTATCTAAGCCAGGGGTCACCAACACTGTGCCCGCGGGCGCCATGTCGCCCTCAAGCCCCACATGAGTCGCCCGCAGACCGGTTCTAAAAAAATCGCACAACTCACTAATGAGCTGCATCTAAAATTTAATTTTATTCTGTTGCTATTTTTTTAATCACCCTTGCGTTTATATAAATGTAAAAATGACACTATCTTAAACATATGTTCATTATACGTGAAGTTTAGATACGTTAAGGTGAACTCTGACCTACTCAGTTCAAAGGTCAGTATTGTGCACGTGACAAAATCAGTGCTCCACTCGTGAGCGCTGCGGAGACGCTGAATGCAGTGAAAAAGTCACACAAAGCAGCCGAGATTTATTTAAAAAAAATATAAGTGGATTTTTCCACTTCCAACATTACATAATTGATAACTTTTTGAAACACGGTGCAATGTGTATTATTTATGTTTTGTTAAAAAGGTTTGTCAGTCGATAGTGAAAATGGGACACTTTTCCAATGAGATGCAGTGACGTAAGTGTCATCTGGAAACTGAACAATTACTAAGATTAGTAAAGTTAAAGTGCTGAATACTGATATCTGTTTCTCTCCTTGCTCGTTGTTGATAATTATTGTGAGAAACCATTAACATGATCAGTGTGTTCACATAGATGATTATCATTTATCATTATTAATAATGTTTAACTAAAGGCAAACTGAGCAAACTTGTTATTTCAGAAGAGCGTCTCAAACTGGTCGCCCTTCGTATGACTCAGTGCCCATGAAGTAGCTCTCAGGTTAAAAAAGGTTGGTGACCCCTGATCTAAGCTACGTCAGTCTGTGTGTGCCCATGTGTCATTCCCAGTTTATCTTCATTGCATCAGTTTTGTCTTTTGAACAGACACATGAGTCGTCTGTGTAATCCCTCAGTCATTCAGGTAAGAGCGATAGATATTTTTAGATCCAATACAGATATATGGTATTTGTCTAGCTACTGTGACTGATTTTAAAACGTAAAACAAGGCCCACAAAGTTATGTTAAGTTGACGTAAAGACCACAAATTTACTTATTACGTATTTATTTGGGATATCAAATAAATTGTTACATGTTTGTGTAACGTGAACCCATATGTTTAGGCTAATTTCCATTTAATAACTCATGAGTTCCTAGTAAAAGAAAAAATCCATTCTGTCAGCTGAACAAAAAGTTTTAGGGTGAAGATATGTCTCTGCTCATCCAAAAAGAAACATCAGAAAAAACATCTTCACTCTTTTCAACTTTTTGTCCAGTTGACAGAATGGAATTTTTCTTTTACTATGAACTCATAAGTTATTAAAATGAAAATTAGCCTAAAATTAACAAAAAAAGAAGTTAATTTGTGATCTTTACTTCAACTTCCCATATGTTTTGTGGGCCTTGCTTTACATTTTAAAATCTTAGTATTGGTTATCGCCACAGTTGGATCCAAAAACATCCACATCTCTATCAAGAGGAGCAGAATTATATAATGTTTAATATATCGCTATTCTAATAATCTTTACCGAAAGGTCCAAATCTTCTATGTCTCTCTTCAGGCCTCCGGCAGTGCAGAGCAGAGTGAGAAAGAAGCCGTATTCTCTGATGTTGTTAATTCTTCCCACCACGATGTCCCCCCTCTCCAGGTCTCTGTACAACATGGCTCTCCTCTCATCGTACGGCACCTCCATGAATAACTCCAGCGGTGGCATTATGGCATAAGGCTCTGTAACACAAACACAGAAATGTAACAGTACATACGTGATGTTTAGCTACTCTGGCGACATCTGGACACCAAACAGAAGAAGAAGTATGAGACCATTTTGAAATGATTGGGTTTCAGATGACACCACAGCTTTCTAGAGTCCAATAATATCTAATACAGGATACAGATTTTTGTTGTAATACAGTGAGTTATTGGGTCTAGTCAATAATGGAAAGGATCAGATTCAACATTTGTGATTTCACCGTTTAGATATTTTATGTCAAAGTACAATACAATCAAAAGGAAACTGTGACTCTTGACCCCATATGGACACCACCAATAGCAAGAGTAGGTGGAAATCTGTTAACTAGATGGATATATTTAGAGTGAACACATTTCCCCACTGATTCCAGTAGCTTTTACACTTCTGAACTCAACTTCAAAGCTCCGAACAATTATTTTAGTCGTCTACTAGTCAGTGATTCATTTTTCTTTGAGTCGACTGGTCAAAACGATTATTTCTGGTGTACTCTGACACTTTTTAAATACATTAGAAATCAAACAATGTTGAAATAAGGTGCCTTCAGTTACCTTATTTCTAAATACTATGGAAGGAAATCTACATCTCTATCCACATTATGACTTGCATTAATACTGTCTGTTTAATGCGCTAAATACATTGTTACTTCTGACTAAATCCTTGAATTCTTGAATCTACATTTTTGTATTATTAAATCCAACTATCAAAACTAATCTGTATTATTAGGGTATTTTGGCTTCTTTAGGTTTAGGATTGTAGAGTCCAAATAATTCTAAATGTTTTTTATAGTCGACTATTCAGGATTAGTAAATTAAGCATAACAAATTGACCACTTTAATACTGTTTTTAAACCAAAGTTAAAACCAATAACCAGTCAAATTTCAAGTTTTCAGAGTAAAGTAGTCAGGAGAGACAGTGGTTAAGAGTAAGGTTTTCCCTTTTCTAAACTTGGCCCTACATGCAGTACGTTGCTTAAGAGAAAACTTTACTCCTAAATCTGTTTATTCCACAGTTGTAGTACTCCTACACAATCACAGAGCCACACCTGTAGCTTCTTCCTCTTCATATTCCGGTCTCTGGGGTTTACTGATCCTCCATGAAGGACAGAAAAGGAGATCAGCTTTCCTGGCGATAAACTGCTCCACGAGGCTACTGGTGCTGTTCTTCTCAGCCTTTCTGCTCAGAAATGTACAACATGTGGTTAGTATTACACAGCAGTACCACCAAGTAAGGTTAAAAAGAAGTAATTGAACGTGGTAGTCTAGATCTTGTGTTATCCTGTTTCAATAATTTAAGTTTCTACAGAAAACAAACCACTGTGTATTGTGAGTCTTTTGCAAACAACAAAACATTGTTAAATATTGAACCTGCTAACTCTGCAGGTTAGACCTCTATTAACATGCTCTAAAATGCTTGTGACTCTTGTATTAGTTTAGCATTTCAGATTTCAGTCTTCTCTCAAATATTAATACTCTTGGGCATGTTTAAAATGAGAAGAATGCACCTATTAAAACATAAACTGCAAATCTAATCACAATGTTTGTCAGAAAAATTGCAACTGGGCATTCTTTCCAAACAGTTCAGCCCTATTGTCATGTTTTAAATGTAATAAAGCCTGTTATAAAGCAGCCTGTGCCTTACCCTTCCTGCGTGGCCTTGCTCAGGTCCGCTGCCGCCGCCTGGAAGTCCGGGTTTTCAGTCTGTTCACACTGGAGCTTTTTAAACAGCGAGGCTCCGTGAAAAGTCACACACTGCTTCAACAGCTCCCTGTCCATCCTCCTGCAGCTTCACATTCTACAACAAGGACAAAATAAAGACCAATCTAGCGTCCTGCATGGCTAAAAACATGTACGTGGACACGTTAGTCTCTCTACCGTGTCGTCTTGTCTTTTCTTCTTATCAAAACTATAAACTATAAACCCTTTGAGCACGAGCTTAGTTTAGCTGTTAGCTAGCTATTTTTAGCCAGTTGAGCGTATAAAATCAACCATCGCCTTTGTGCACGTAGTTTGGCGTCCCAACATTAGAAAATGGAACGAAATAATATTTTAGCACAAATATATTATTCAAAAATAAGAGATTAAACAATCAAAACAAACATCTGTGCGCAGCAGAGGAGCAGGAGCAGTTTCTACAGTGCGCATGCGCAGTGTGTGTTACACTCATATGTGTCGTAGAGAAACAAGAGCTCATCATCATCGTGACGGTCTTTGGCAGTGAAATGATCATGGAAACTGAACATGAAACTGTTTTTATGACGGTCAATCGTGGACAAATGATCCAAAATCTATTTTCACTTCAAATGTTTATGAAAGTGATGAAGTCAAAATAAACACATAGGCTGCATTGTCAAATTATAGGGCAATATGTTATGTTGTTATGTTACATTCGAGTCTATTTTTAGTTTATTTTTTTAAGTCTGTTTTTTTTAATTATTTTAAGCTATTTATCTATTATCTTGTTTTATTGCATGTACCATTTTCCTTCTGTTCTTTAACTGTGCAGTGCAATACTGGAATTTCCCCACTGTGGGACTAATAAAGGCAGATCTCATCTCATCTTATCTTATCTTATATTAATATGAGGAGATGAATTTAAAAACATTAGTTGAGATCACTTTTTTAGTATTAATAATATTTTTAGAAGTAATAATAAAAAGTTTAGGAGAGTCCTGGAGAGGTGGGAATGAAGTTCTCTCGTGCTCATCTGCTGTTCTGTGCGAGTGGCCTACAAGCATCATATATTTATACAAATAGTTAATCTGCAAGAATATATGATTACATTGTCTTTTTTGTGATTTAAATTGACAGAGCAGTGACTCGTTTGGTGTCACTGGTCACTACAAAAGATGTGACATTTGGACACACACTGTTACTCCTGGGGCTTGTGTGTACACGTTTGTGATACTGTCGAACAATTTCATGATAGTGTCACATTAAAACGTGATACTGCTGAGTTTTATTTAAGTACAGATTTGGCACTTGTACGCTGCTGTAGTCTTTGTTTTTTCTTATTGTACAAATTTCTAAGATTTTAAGCTTTTTTGTATATATCTAACACAAAGTACACAAAGTATGAACACAAAGTACACTGTTTTATTGAGTGTTATTTAGTGGTACCTGAGACGATGGCCTTTCACATTTGTTACAGACTTAACACTTGAAAGAGACAAAGTGGGACAGAGGGACAGAGTAAGACGTTTTTTTACTGCGTCTACAAATGTGCTCCAGTTCAAAAGAGCCATTTTGTTACTACTGCTACTGCTACTGCTACTGCTGCTACTACTACTACTACTGCTGCTACTGCTACTGCTACTAAATGGTAAATGGTCACATTTTTCTATAGCGCTTTTCTACCTTCAAGGCACTCAAAGCGCAACAACAAGGAACCACTCACCCATTCACACACACATTCATACACCAGTGTACGCAGACACAGACTGAGGGCAAGGTGGGTTAAGTGTCTTGCCCAAACACTCTACCAACTACTACTACTACTACTACTACTACTACTACTACTACTACTACTACTACTACTACTACTACTACTACTGCTACTACTACCACTGCTACTACTGCTACTACTGCTACTACTACTACTACTACTACTACCATTGCTACTACTGCTACTACTGCTACTACTACTGCTACTACTACTACCACTGCTACTACTACCGCTACTACTACTACTACTACTACTACTTCTACTACTGCTACTACTACCACTGCTACTACTGCTACTACTACCGCTACTACTACTATTACTACTGCTACTACTGCTACTACTACCACTGCTACCACTGCTACTACTGCTACTACTGCTACTACTACTACTGCTACTACTGCTACTACTACTACTACTACTACTACCATTGCTACTACTACTACTACTACTACCATTGCTACTACTACTACTACTACTACCATTGCTACTACTACTACTACTACTACTACTACTACTACTACTACTACTACTACTACTACTACTACTACTACTACTACTACTACTACTACTACTACTACTGCTGCTTCTTTGATTTTCATTTAAACCTCCCTTATACCTGAATGTGTCATTGGTGATGATTCATTTGTCTTATTTTATTAAAAGATTTTCTTTTTACTTTGAGTTTCACTTCTATAAAAAAAAAGAGAATCTTGAACCTGGCTGAAGTGGATGTATGAAGTATTTAAGAAAGAAGAAAAGTAAACCCATGTTTGGGGAAAGTACATCGAAAACATAACAGGACGATCAAGTAGGAATGAAAAGGATGATGTTTGAAAACTAAAAGTCACTCACGTCACGTACAGGAACTTAAAGTAAAAAGTACTTCGTTTTAGTAGTACCCAGCTGTAGGTGTTTGAAGTGCCTTGCCCAAAAACACGACAGTCTGCTCTAGAGCCACTGCAGCCACCCGCTACTCCCAAAACTATACCACTGAACTTGTATCTCCATGGAGACGAGGTGGAACTACCAGGCCAGATTACAGGTCAGATCTGCGTAGAGGAGATGCATGTTTTTCAAGACATTTCCTAAAACACATGTGAATTACTGAATAAAACAGATAGTAAATTTTATGCCAAACTGTGGAACAATCCAGGCAATGCAATAACTCCACGGAGACCAGCAGAAAAGTGACACAATGCGCTTTTAACATCCACTTTTACAAATCTCCTTAAGGCCCAGACTGGAAGGAAACGTAGTGTTTGGTCCGTGCTCCGTGTCAGAGAGTAACATAGTGATTAAACGATGTATCAAATAACAGAAGTAAAGTCTGTCCTTTGATCGGTGTTGATAGTGCGGCGTCTGCTCGTGCGCCCGCCGGAGGTGGAGCTCTGGTTTGTCCGTAATAAAAGCGCCGTCGTAGCGTTAACGCAGCAGCTTCTGACAGGAGATCCACAAAACGTCTGTCGCCATGGAAATGAAGATCTTGTGCTGTCTGCTTTTGTTGGGGATCTGTGAGGCGCATCCACACCGTAAGTATGACCGTATTTTATTTTGTTTGTTTATTTCACTTTGATTTGTTTGTTTATTTCATCTTATTTTCCCCCCAAAAAATAAGGCAGAGAGTAGATTTTAATCATAACCTGCGCACTTACAGTTTTAAATAAGGTACAACGTTCACCATTTTGTATGATTCTTCGTCGCAAAACGGGAAGTATCATAAAAATCTGCCTTTTTTTTATACAAATATGGATCAGGTCGTCTCGCTACTCCATAAACTTCTTTTCTTTACTTTACAAAACATTCAGACAGTTCAGCGCAGTCAGCTTCAGCTCAAACATTCATACAACATTCAAACATTGTCCCGGAAGCGAAAGTATTCCCGAACGTTCTCCCATTTCGACTCCAGAACCTCACACTCCAAAACATTCACTGACGAAACTCACCTTTTATTGTTTTGAAAATGCTTTATTCGCCGAAAACAACGTACAAACACGTTTTATAATATATATTTCACTTTCGTTTCTGACAATCCCTTTGCTCTCCGTGCTAAGTCACTCCCCGTTCACAGCACTCATCATCACGCGTCCCGATAATGAAACTACTGCACATCACATCAGGTTTGTGAAGTCGTAGTATCACGTTTTTGTATATTTATGGAGGATTGTCGTGTGGGGGCGCGGGTGACGTTGGCTCGTGGGCGGAGCCTCGCACAGAATCGTACAGGTGGGTTGAAATAGAGCCCGGGAGAGAGTGTTAAAATACTGAAACGCGCATGGATGACGTTTAAAAACCTCTTCAAGCGCGTTTTTGATGACGGAACAACATTAAAACATGGTAGAAAGAGAAAAAGATTTAGCGTAATACCCGTCTCTGCTATTTTATTACTAAATGTTATGTTTGTGAACTTAATTTAATGTGTTTTATGTGTTACAGACAGAAAAAGACATCATAAAGATACGCTGAGAGGTGAACATAGTGAAGAACATGATACTGAGTGTGAAGTCCCTGAAGAGATTCCCCTTTCTGCTCCTCGAGGTACAGATCTTTAAAAACACATGCAAAAATCTTCATTTATTTGTTTAAATTTATGAAACTGGCTGTCGTAACGGCTGGTGTAAGGTGGACCAAAGAGTGCAGAACTCGGGGCTGATTTACAGTGTTTATTTACAGTTTGTGCAATAAGACAAGAGTTCATTGAACCAACGGGGAGCGGGGAGAATGGAGCGGCTTGCGACCAGGACGAGGACGGGACCGGGAACGGAGAGCCAGAGAGTGTCGAGCAGGGGTAGTCCGAGGAGTGGGAGCCGGGGCGGGAGATGTGGAGTCCAAGATGAGACAAGGAGGTGAAGACAAGGGGTTGACTGTACCAGAGCTGGAGCGCAGAGTCAGGAGCAGGACTAGAGACCAGGGGCAGGGTCGAGCGAGAAAGCAGGAATGTGGGGAGCAGCAAAATCCAATAAGGATCAAAAAGTAGAGAACCAGAATTGCAAAAACAGAGCTGGAGCATTCACGTGGACACGTGGACGATCTGGCTCCAAGTGTCTGAAGCTCGTCCATCTTTTGCTCCGCAGCAGGTGGAGGTAATTGCGCTGATGGGCTCCAGGTGCGTGCGGGAGGAGTCAGGAACTCCGCCCAGCTCCAGGCTCAGACGTGCATCATGACACTGGCATTGTCATCTTGGAATCTGCCCGTGTCATCAGGGAAGAAAAAAATCCACTGATGGAATAACCTGGTCATTCAGTATATTCAGGTGTCAACTGACCTCATTCTTTGAGCACAGACTGATGCTGAGCCTAGACCGGACCAACTGCAGGAGGAGACGACATATTTGCTTAGTTAAATCCAGTTGGCGAGTGTATATGACTCACTTCATCTCACTATTCCTTACATTTCTTTTGTTTACCTCAGTTCAGAGATTCCCGAACCTTCCTTTTAACTCCTAAACCTCACACTCCAAACATTTCTGGTGGATTTATAGATCCCACTGACGAAAACATACCTTTCTATATTCTGAGCCACTCCCCCTCCACAGCGCCATCACAACACAATCATCACGTGTCCCGATAATGAAACGAACTGCACATCACATCAGGTTTGTGAAGTCGTAGTGCACAGTTTTGTATCATGTTTTTGTATATTTATGGAGGATTGTCGCGTGGGAGCGTGGGTGACGTAGGCTTGTGGGCGGAGCCTCGCACAGAATCTTACTTGCTACGTGTAAGGAGGGTTTGAATAGGGCCTGGGAGGGTGCGCTCGGTTACTCAAACGTGCAAGAACTTCATCTAAAACCTCTTCAGGCACGTTTTTGATGAGGGAACAACGTTATAACATGGTAGAAAGCTTCAAAAATTGCACAATAACACTTCTTTAATAGGATACAATGCCACCTACCATTTTATTATGACATGTTATGGTTGTTAACTTAATGTTTTTAAAGTTACAGCTCTACCACAATTTTCTGATCTTGCAGATGCTGTAATGTCCCGTGAACACCGTAGCAGTTCTGAAGGTACGGATCTTTAAAAAGACCTATGCACAATCTTCATTTATTTCATTAACTTTATGAAACAAAAGCTCTTATTTTTTAACAAAACAGGTCACACAGTTCAGTTTAATCACGTACACATAGAATAGTTCAGTCGTACCTGATTTTTTCCCCATGCAGTGAAGTAAAATCTCTTTAGCTCCGGTAGTGTTCAGCTTATTTTAAAAGGATCAAAATGAACCCAAAGTCTGTGGTCTGTGGTCTGCATCTGGCATTTATCCTCCACGAAACAGGAAGCGTAACACGAAATCTACGTTTTCTTTATACAAATATGGCGCACTTCGTCTCACTGTTGTTCCTTTACCTTCTTTTGTTTACTTTGCAGAACGTTCAAGCAGTTCGGAGAGTGACGAGTGCGCTGACGTCCCGCCGCCAACTCTCCCTCCGATAACTCCCCCGCCAACTCTCCCTCCGATAACTCCCCCGCCAACTCTCCCTCCGATAACTCCCCCGCCAACTCTCCCTCCGATAACTCCCCCGCCAACTCTCCCTCCGATAACTCCCCCGCCAACTCTCCCTCCGATAACTCCCCCGCCGAGTGTGTAGCAGCGTAGCGATCCTCGGAGCGATTTTATTTCACCATTAAGAGGATCTGGGGCAATGCAAATCTCCATTACCCTAAAGCAGGTGTCATTTTGAATCGATTAAAGTAGTTGTGTCTTGTAAAACGGCAGACAGTGATTCTCTTTCTCTCTGAATAAACTGAAGCGAGCGCCTGTGGTTTTGTGTCTTTACTGCAGCTCAGGATTACACTGGTGTCGTCGTGTTGTGCGCAAGGTGTTTCACGGTGGTGCGTTTGTAGAGAATAGAACGCAAAAGTTGGCAAATATCCCAAGAAAAACGTAAAAAAAAGTTAGTAATTAGTATACATTCTAACATTTGTAGAGCATTATTTTTGCATTTTGGTTATTGTAAACTGCAATATTGGTCTAAAATAGTTTAATAATATCAACAGGTCCATTGACTTCCTGTTCAAAAATGAGTAAAAAAAAGAAAAAGATAAGCCCCAGTTCTTTGTAGTGGCGTTTAATTCCAGAGCAGGGGGGTCAAACACATTTTCACCAAGGGCCACGTCAACAAAATGGCTGCCGTCAAAAAGCCAGATGATAAATGGAATTACTTTTTAAACTTGTTAATTAACTGTTTCTGTATTTATTACTTATTCAAGTTACAAATATTACATATGAATTTGCATAGATGTAAAAATATGTCTGTGTAACTGCGTATCTCCTGATAAAATCTCCCTGTCGAGGGCCATATAAAATGATGTGGAGGGCCACATTTGGCTCGCGGGCCTTTAGTTTGACGCACGTGCTCTAGAGGCAAATTTTCAGTCACATGTTTTTTATTGTGAGCAATAAAAAAAAAAAAAAAAAAAAAAGATTAAGAGGGCAGAGGCTTTTCTTCCACTTTCTATTGGGGAGAAAAAGCCTTGATTTTCGATGTGGTCCTCGGGAAAATGAGAAAAACGCGCATGAAAGTTTGCACGAGTTAAAAAAAAAAAAACATCTCAGAAACTCAGGTCAAATCCTTCTGTCCGACTCTGTCCCCGCCTGACGTCACCGCCGCAGATGAACCAACTTCAGCTGATTTGTCGATGTATCTCACACATTTGAGCTCTTTGACTAAACGTGAATACATTTAGTACATTTAGGGGTTGATTGTCAGTTTTCCAGATCATAAAACCTCAGACGACAACTGTTTAATTAATACTGATGTAGTGTAAAGTTTATACACTGCCTCTATACACACACATATACACACTGACTCAGACTTTAGAGAACTGTGATGTCCAATAGGAGCTGACGTCGCCGTAAACAAAGACGTCATGACAACAAAGAGCCGTGGATCTGTCAGCCCCTCCTATGGATATGTGTGTATTTTTCTTTTAATTTACCAAAATGAAGTATCTGACTCTGCCGAATCCTACACATCTCATTGATTAAGAAAATAAAATGTGCAGAGCAGCGGCCGTGAAGGTTTAAATCGGGATTGATCAGCAGTATGGCGTCTTGAAAATAAGTGTTTAACCCTTTAAGGACTGAGCACATTATAGACCAGTACAGCTCGTCTGGACTTTTATCCGTTTTTAGCCATAAAAATCATGTACTTTCACCTTTTTTTTTTACCTGTATTTTACAAATCCATCTGTATTTTTCCGTTGACGCATCGAATAACTGACTGGGAGAATCGCGGAGGCACCTGCGCTCTGATTGGTCATCTTTGAGGGCGACGTAAGCGCATTACCGTAATGACAGTGACGTATTTAAAGAGCCCCGTGCCTCTGCTTTGAGACGCCGTTTGAATTTATACGAGAGCACAATCGGTCGCGGGGTTAAATATTGCTCAAACGTGCACAAATCTGTTCAAAATCTACTTTAAGAGGGTCGATGAGGAAGGGAAACAACTACAACTTGGTTAAAAGCTCTGAAACGTCTATTTTACAGAATAGGTCTGCGTTACGTTTTGATTCCTGCGCACTGTCTCACACACTTGTCTTTCCCGGCGCTTGGACAGATGGATTTGTTGAAAGAGTTGATCTTGTTGACCAGGTTTCTGTTCTATTTCAGAGTAAGTCTAATGTCAAACACTGTAAGTTCTACGGCGCTCTGTACGGCGTGGCGTTCCAAGGCCGGTTTCAAAGCCTCAGATAAGCTTCGGCAGATTGACTTCGATGACATCACAGAACACACCAAACAGAACGGGACAAAATGAACAAACGTCCACGCTATTCCCTACTTTGGACGCTATTTAGGGATCACGCCGTTTTTAGTAGTGTCCGACTGTCCGGTTTGTGAAAAAGTGGTGCGCTCAAAATTTCCTGCAATGTGCCTTGAAAACTCGATTGTCACGATGCACGTATTTCTGCTCCTTGTTTTGTTCCCTGCGTGTTCTTTCCCCTCCCTCACCTGCCTGTGTCTGGAGCTGGGCGGCGTTCCCGGCTCTTCCCGCGCGCACCTGCAGCTCGTCAGCGCCATCATCGCCACCCGCCGTGGATAAGAGGAGCCAGGACCAGCTGCTCGGGGCCAGATCGTCTGCGTGTCGAACGTGACTACTCAAGCTCTGTTTTAGTACTCGTGGGGGAGGGAGAGAACAGGGTGGGAGGCAAGACAAGGACCGGAAAAGTGCGGATCGTGACACGTATTGGTTTTGACCTTTGACCTTTACCTCAGTCAATAGCAGTACAAGTGATAGTAAATACTACCGAGTGTTACCAGTAATTGTCTGTGCTACTTCTTCTATAGTAATTACCAGTACAAACAGCAGTAAGTACTACGGACGGTACCAGTAATTACTAGTATATACTGGAGTAAGTACTATAGATAGTACCAGTAATTTACTAGTGCCAGTACAATTAAGTCTCGTTTTAAAATACCAGTTAAAGTAGTGATAGTTCCCAGTATGTATCACTATCATGTTCATTTAACACGTATAATTTATGCGTTATTGTTTTTATTGGACATTTCTTTTCAGTCTGATTGTCGTGTTAATGTGAAGTTTGTCATAATAAAGTGTTTGTGTTTTCACAGTTTTGTCTTGTGTATTTTCTATGAACTTATAATGAAATAAAGATTCATCTGCCTCATAACAACATGTTCTTTAAACCGTTCACTTAATACGACATACTGCAGTAAGTACAGTGCTACTACTAGTACTTATTAGTCCACGTATCACTTCTTGTACCACTGTAAGTACCACAAAGTACCACTATTAGTTATACAGTATGTATCAGTATAAGTACCAGCCAAAGTACCACCAGAAGTACCATAGTAACTACCCCAGTAACTACCACTGCAAGTACCACAGTAATTACCAGTGGAGTATCTACGAACTACCACAGTACGTCCTGATAAGTCCCAGACCGGATTTTAAAGTGCTACCCAATAGTTTTATATGACAACGCCTTAATTTAGTCAAAAAAGTAAATTACACAAAACTGACTCTTGTAGCTTTAAGTCATGACAGAACGTTGTTACCTCCACAAAAATATACTTAGAGATGAATTTTGTTTCTTTATTATTAGTCTGTGACATCTCCAAAGCTCAAAACGCTCTGTTCCACCTCGTGATGTCACAAAGTGGTAGTTTATAATTTAACAGCTCCTTTTAAATTCAGTTCAGTGGAAGATCGGCAATTCCAGACGCTGAAATGATCCAAATGATTCTAGAAATGAAGGCGCGTGGAGTTTAAAAACACAGCGGAGCACTTCCTGTATCGCCACATGATGACATCACAAGGTGGAAGTTTGTTTGTTTTTTATATTAGAGAGAAGAAATATGCAGGCGTTGTGTGTTAAAAGTGTTTTTGATGAGGAAACATTATAACACAGATTAAAAAAACTGTGTAAATAACGCTTTAAATTAACTTAATTAAGGAATTTTAAGAACTTCCTGCATTTTTATTTATTTTTTTATTCAACTTTTATTCACAAACTGAGTATCTTAAAACAAATAAATGTATAATCCAGATACGATCTCACCAAACGAAGTAATAAATAGAAAAACGTGGGGAACTGTTGCACCTTAACTGATACTGCACTAATATTGTAATAAGTTCTTTACGTTCATATTACACGGACGGAAATATCACTGCTGTGTTTTTAAGAGCGTGTACAGACATATATATAAAAAATTAAAATAAAAACTTATGAATGAACTCCTTGTGTATTATCTTGAGGAAGAACTGCGCTGATACTGGCTTCATTATCAAACTGGGTCAATAATCTTTATGTATCAGATGAACGCGCTGAGTGAGATTGGCAGCTATTACATTTCTACAATAAGTGTTTTGGGGTTTTTGTTTATTTTATTTTGCAGTTTTGTTCATAAATCAACATATAAAGTCGCAAATATGGAACTCGGCTCGAAATTCTTATGCTTCTTAAGTTCTTTTCTTTCGTTAGTGCAGTTGTCCCTCGCTATATCGCTGTTCGCCCAGTTTTCCACACTTATTTTAATTCATTTGAGTGCGCGTCGTGTTCTGCGTCCTGATTGGCTGTTGAACTGTAAGACCGTTGTCCATCGGTCTCCCAAATTTACATGAACGTTGGATCGCATTGTTTTCTCTGCTCTCTGCTGCCACACTCCATTGAGGTTAATTCAGTGGTCAGTCGGTGTAACTGCAAGTAAATTTCCTCTGGTTTTCTTATTCAGGCCTAAACATTGCGCCTAATTTCCAGTGTTGAAATTTCCCCCAAAAAATGTTGAAATGTTTTCCAAAGCATAAAAAGAAAGATGTGTTTGTATATTTTCAATAGAACACAAGTTAATTCATTTTTACAGGCAGTTCATAATGTTGTTTCATGTCCTGAGAAGAATAAAAACACTTTAAAAAAAAAAGAATCTTGACCAAGGCTTTCATAATTCATGCATCAGAGGGTTAAACGAGAGAGAAATGTGCAGAAATGTGTGAGAAAAGTGTATAAAGTGTGTGGTGAGGGGTTTTACAGCTGGAAAACATAGATAATAATACAAAATAAACCTGATTTTTGGGTTATTTTTGGAACGAAACCCCCGAGATAAACGAGGGACCGCTGTATTCGCCTGTTTTATTTAGCGTGTGACTGAATCGCTCCGTTTCCCCCATGAAATCTTCACCGTTTGAGCCCTCGCTGGTGATTGGACGACTGTTCCCCCCACCTGTCCAATCCTGTGTCTCACCTGCAGCCGTCTCCCTCGACTTCAGAAGGTTCAGCTCACCTGTTCGGGGCCTTAAGGTGTCGCTTTTGTTTCTTTTATGGACGTGACGCCGTTTTGAGACACTCGAATCTCAGCGCTAACTTCTGATTTTGTTCTGTTATTCTAAAATTCGTTTCTTAGTTAAACTTTTGTTTCTTTTGTTTAAACCCTTCCACGTTAAGTTTTGTGAAATATTTTAGACCCCACTGGTTTCGTTTACCTTTTACAACTCTGTTCTTTTAAGTTCCATCTTACTTTACCATTTTTTCAACCTGGTTTCTGTCACTTCCCTGACCCTAAACGAGCTGGATCGTAACAGCTGTCTCCCTATATATGTATTTTTTTATCCCTTATTCGTAAATTTTAATGTTTTACGACAGTGGGAACATTTGCGTTGAGCGTTTTTTTTCTCTTCCCAACACCCATTCGCATCATTTCCACATAGAAAACAGAACACAAACGGAACAAACTGCACGTCATTCATCTATTTACTACTTACATCTTAAATAAAACTGCGCCTTTTTAGATTTGCATATTCAACCTGCTTTTCCCAGCACAAACCGACCTCGTTTATCATTTACAAACGCTGACATCTCTTGCGTTTCATAAAAGTCTAATGGATCTTTCACGTGATTACGATGGAGTATAAGGGTCAGTTAAATAAAGTAAATTATACGGCGCTACGAGAATAAAGTCGTAGCATTTCGACATTAAAGACGTCATTTTACGAGAATAAAGTCGTGTTTTTATGAGAGTATAGGCTGCTGTGCGTGAATGAGTGACCAGTGCGTTGTGCGTTATGGAGAATTTGGAGCATTTTGGTCAGATAAACGTTCGACTGGAGTTTACGCACGATTAAATACCCACCATCACCGCACTATCATCAGTATAAGTACTCTGAAGGGACACTACCAGCATTTGAGTTTGTTTAGTCGGAGGAACCAGACCACATGTGTCAAACTCAAGGCCCGGGGGCCAAATGCGGCCCGCCACGTCATTTTATGTGGCCCGCGAGAAGTTAAATTAAAAGGCATGACTGTCATTTTAAAATAAGCCTGTACTGTTTTAATGTGTGCGCTGACAATAAACTAATGAGATTTTCCCAGCAAGTGAGAGCAATGAAGTGAGAAATATTTGGAAATAATCATCACAAAATGTTCGCGAAGAGGAAAACTGTCGGCGTGGAAGGAAGTTGGAAGGAAGAAAGGTGAAGGTGAATACAAGTTTGTGCTTTGAGGAGGAAAAACCTGTCTGTTTTTTTGTGTTATGAGGCGGGGTCGGCACAGTCTACGTCGACATTCGGTTACATTTAGTGATATTTACGCTGCCGCACAGTTACATCTGGCCCTTCATGGCGGCCATTTTGCTGCCGTGGCCCTCGGTGAAAATGAGTTTGTCGCCTCTGAACCAGACAGATTTGGAAGAAATTGCTATGTTTGAACAAAATGCTCCAAATTCTTCATAACGCACTGGTCACTCATTCACGCACAGCAGCCTATATTCTCTTAAAAATACGTCTTTATTCTCATAATATTACGACTTCATTCTCATAAAATTACGTCTTTAATGCCGAAATGTTACGACTTTATTCTCTCCATAATTTATTTTATTTAACTGACCCTTACACTCCATCGTATGTGATAACCATGTCTTTATTATACATTTGTCGCTTGCAGCCAACAAGGCGCTAAAAAGGCGTTTATCGTTCTTCATAAAGTCCTTTGTTACACGTCTAAAGAATACGAAATGTACGTTTGAACGAGTCCTGCATTCTTCTATCCCGGGGGCGTCAAACTCATTTTCACAGAGGGCCACATCAGCAAAATGGTTGCTCTTAAAGGGCCAGATGTAAATGTAAGACAGTATAAATGTAACTATGTTTTAATCTAGTTAATTAACCGTTTCTGTATTTATTACTTAAAGTTCCAAATACTGCATATGAATTTGCGTAGATATGAAAAAATGTCTGTGTAACTTTGTCTCTCCTGATAAACTGATATTTTAAGACAGTCATACCTTTTTAATTTACCTTGCCGCGGCCACATATAATGATGTGGCGGGCCGCATTTGGTCCACGGGCCTTGAGTTTGACACATGTGTTCTACCCTGTCTCCCCATGTTTAGTCCTGACTCTGGGTAACACAGTCCCTTGATAAATCTGTTTCCCAAAGACCGACAAACCCCAGGCTCGATCAACAACACCCGACCGCTCTTTTTGCTTAAACAGTCGTCTAATAAAACACATTCCGACGTGCTCCTCCTTTTCTCACGCTGAATCGCTGTCATAAACCAGATAAAAAAACAGACAAAAAAGAGCCGTGACCTTGTGCGCGGACCGTCCCACAGCGGATGAAGGTGGGGTCAGATTTGTCCCTTTATAAACGTACAAAATATCATAAACGACGAGAGGACTTACAGCGACTCCCAAGATGAAGAGGAAGTGGATTTGTCTTTGGGTTTTGCTGTGTTTTCTGGGTTTCTCTGAAGGTAAGAAACATCCATATTATCTTTGTTTTGGGAAAAAGTAATTACGCTGGTGTAAAATGTTTTTTTTTTTAGACCTGTCTCTGTAGAACAACTCAAAGCAGGTTCAGTTTCAGCTTATTTATTTCAGGAATAAAAAGAAATATTGTTAAAATGCAGGTTTCTGTTGTAATATTGGGAGTTTTTGGGTCTAATCTTGAATAGAAATGATCAGATTCAACGTTTGTGAAGTTACTTTTTGGATATTTCATGGCAAAATACAGTGTAATTAATAGAGTAAACTGGCTCGTGCGCCCCCATCTGGCAGTACGACGTCATCACATCCTAGAATCTGAAAACAGTATAAAATATTCATGATTCATTGGTGTTTTTCAAAAGGCAAGAGGCAGTTTCCCCCATTTTTTACATCGTATTGTGTGATTAAATGTCTCTGTTCAGCCTGATCGTTTATATTAGCAGCATTTTAACTTTGTTCGTTTTTATTTAACTCCATCTGTATTAAATATTATTGGACTATAAAATGTTGAAAGAGAAAGAGCCGATAGGAAACAATCTGCCTCTTTTCTCATTGGACATAACTGCGAAAAGCAATCTATAAAATTACTCAAATTAAGAGCATTTTACCGGATTTGAGCATTTTTAACTTGACAAATAAAATAATCTACCAACTGAATAGCTTATTATTTTTATTTGTATTTTTATTTGTATTTTTATTTGTATTTTTATTTTTATTTTATTATTTACACCCTTATTTTAAAGGATTTACATTATGTCATTTTCTGATCTATGTTCTAATGTTGTTTCCTCGTCACAAACAGACCTGGAGTTGTGTTTTGTTTCATTCACACATGTTTAACACACAAAGAGTTTTTCCACACATACTAAAAACACTCCGTTCCACCTTGTGATGTCATTGTGTGGTGATACAGGAAGTGCTCCGCTGTGTTTTTAAACTCCACACACCTTCATTTTTAGAATCATTTGGATCATTTCAGCTCTGGAATTTCCGATCTGTACTGAATAAAAAAAGGTAAAATGTAGTTTTTAACTTGAAAACTACCACTAGGTGACATCACAAGGTGGAACGGAGCACAAAACACAACTCCAGGTCTGTTTTTTGAGGATGTAAAAGTGTTATTACATTGCTTAAAGTGTAAAGAGCTGTTGTTTCATATCTTAAGTGGAACAGGATGTATTTTCTTATTTTAACGTCAAAAAGCCTTGATCATTTTACTGGCCAAATGGAGATTAAGTTTTTATTTTAGTCATTTTAACTAGATTCATTCACTCACATAGACCACGGGCGACATTTTAAAATGAGAAAAGCTGTAGTTTTGGTTTTATAATAATACTCACGTTAATAATTCAAAGGCGGAAGCACATTTTTAAAATCATTTTGGATTGTACAGCCGGATCAGTCTGAGTCATTCCATAAAGAAGTGCTGTATACGCTACAATTCCACTGACTGTGTGAAGATAGTCAATAATCTTATCCATAAACGTTGCTATTGATAAACCGTGTGCACAATCTTAAAATGTTTTGTTCCCTTTAGATTAGAGCAGCTATCTCTGTCCTAGTTGTCCGGACACTGTGACGTCTGATAAACAACGGGCTGATAAAACAACGGGCTGATAACTCTTTAAGAATAATAATAATAAATACAAACAGTTGTCCAGTGGGTAATGGGAAATAATGTCGTTCAGATCGAGCAGGATAAGATGTGAGTTCAGATGTAATAATGGACTAGAGACACAAGGCAAGATTATTTATACAGCACAGTTTGTACACAAGGAATTCAAAGAGCTTTACAGAATAAAAAAGGGATTAAAATCACAATACAACAAATCGAAACATGAATAATCACAAATGTCATAAAATTAACATGGATTTAAACATCGTCAAAGTCGAGGTCTGTCTCACATTTTCAGGAAGAATGTTCCAGGTTTTAACTGCACAAAACTGAAACACTGATTCCCCATGATTGCTCCTGGTTTAGTCCTGGTTTAGTCCTGGTTTAGTCTTGGTTTTGTCCTGGTTTAGTTCTGGTTTAGTCTTGGTTCAGTCCCAGTTCGGTCCCGGTTCAGTCCCGTTTTAGACCCACTTTAGACCCGGTTTAGTCCCGGTTAAGTCCCAGTTTAGTCCTGGTTCAGACCTGGTTTAGTCCTGGTTTAGTCCTGGTTTAGTCCTGGTTTAGTCCCGGTTCAGACCTGGTTTAGTCCTGGTTTAGTCCTGGTTTAGTCCTGGTTCAGACCTGGTTTAGTCCTGGTTTAGTCCTGGTTTAGTCCTGGTTCAGACCTGGTTTAGTCCTGGTTTAGTCCTGGTTTAGTCCTGGTTCAGACCTGGTTTAGTCCTGGTTTAGTCCTGGTTTAGTCCTGGTTCAGACCTGGTTTAGTCCTGGTTTAGTCCTGGTTTAGTCCTGGTTCAGACCTGGTTTAGTCCTGGTTTAGTCCTGGTTTAGTCCTGGTTCAGACCTGGTTTAGTCCTGGTTTAGTCCTGGTTTACTTGCTTTCTTTATTTTACTGTAATGTGCTCTGTTGATTTGTGTGATGTTTATTGTTTTTAATCGTGTTTTTAATGTTGCACTTTGGGCAGCTTTGGTTGTTGGAAGGTGCTATAGAAATAAAGTTTGATTGATTGATTGGTTTAGCCTTGGTTTAGTCCTGGTCTAGTCCTGGTTTAGTCCTGGTTTAGTCCTGGTTCAGTCCTGGTTCAGTCCTGGTTCAGTCCTGGTCTAGTCCTGGTCTAGTCCTGGTCTAGTCCTGGTCTAGTCCTGGTCTAGTCCTGGTTTAGTCCTGGTTCAGTCCTGGTTCAGTCCTGGTCTAGTCCTGGTCTAGTCCTGGTCTAGTCCTGGTCTAGCCCTGGTCCAGTCCTGGTTTAACCCTGGTCTAGTCCTGAACTAGTCCTGGTCTAGTCCTGGTCTAGCCCTGGTTTAGTCCTGGTTTAGTCCTGGTTTAGTCCTGGTTTAGCCCTGGTTTAGTCCATGTATAGTCCATGTTTAATCCTGATTTAGACCTGGTTTAGCCCTAGTATAGTCCTGGTTTAGTCCCGGTTCAGTCCTAATTTAGTCTTGGTTCAGTCCTGGTTCAGTCCTGGTTCAGTCCTGCTTTAGTCCTGGTCTAGTCCTGGTCTACTTCTGATTTAGTCCTGGTTTAGTCCTGGTTTAGCCCAGGTTTAGTCCTGGTTTAGTCCTGGTCTAGTCCTGATTTAGTCCTGATTTAGTCCTGGTTTAGTCCTGGTTTAGTCCTGGTTCAGTCCTGGTTCAGTCCTGGTTCAGTCCTGGTCTAGTCCTGGTCTAGTCCTGGTCTAGTCCTGATTTAGTCCTGGTTTAGCCCAGGTCTAGCCCAGATTTAGTCCTGGTTTAGCCCACGTTTAGCCCAGGTTTAGTCCTGGTTTAGTCCTCAGAGATGGTTCATGTGGGAGATGTTCTTTGGTGCTGGTTCATGGAGAGACTTGTTCAGAGGCAGAGCTGAGCCACAGGACACATGTGTGAAGTACTTCCTGGTTCAAGGCAAGGCAAGTTTATTTGTATAGCACAATTCGTACACAAGGTAATTCAAAGTGCTTTACAGAATAAGAAAGACATTAAAATCACACAAATCAAAACATAAATAATCACAAATAATCATCATAAAATTAACATTAAAAGAGAAGAGTGCAGGATAAAAACCTTTCAGTCGTATGCACAGCTGAACAGAACCGTTTTGAGTCTGGATTTAAACATTGTCAAAGTAGAGGTCTGTCTCACATCTTCAGAAAGACTGTTCCAGGTTTTAGCTGCATAAAACTTAAACGCTGATTCCCCATGTTTAGTCCTGACTCTGGGCACCAGCAGGAGGCCGGTCCCTGAAGTCCTCAGAGTGTGAGATGGTTCATGTGGCACTAACATTTCAGAGATGTACTTTGGACCTAGGAGAGACTTACACAAGCAGAGCTGCTTTAAAGTCTATTCTCTGAGCTACAGGAACCAGAGACCTGAGCACAGGACTTATGTGTGAAGTACTTCCTGGTTCTAGTCCAGTCTAGTCTTGTCTGAGTTTATCTGGAGAAAGTTGTTTTTCCTCCACACACTGATCTGTTGGACTAACCCGTGGTGAAGAATGGCCAGTTCTGTGAGTGTAGAATTCTACCCAAGAAATCAGACAAACTAACAGGTGGTTTTCAGATTCTTAAAATTTGACGTCACCCAGTTTCTCCTTTTGATCACGTTGCACTTTGTTATGAAATATCAAAAAGTTAAATCCGCAAATGTCGCACTTAACCATTTCTATTCATGACTAGACCAAAGAACTCAGCGTATTACGACAAGAATCTGCATTTTAACTCGATTTAGCCCCTCCCCGTCTCTATTAAACGTTATCGGCTTTTAGAGTGAGGTGTTCCGGGCACGTCCCATCGAAAGGATGTGTCTGGGGTGAGGGAAGTCCGGGGGTGCCTGGTTAGACCCCTGCCCCCACAATCCAGGAAGAAAATGGATGGATAGATGGATTATAAAGAGTCGTGATGCTGTGAGAAACCCAGCCCCATTGGGACTTTGATAACTGTGCTTTTATTTTATTTGTACTTCATCTAATCCCCGTGTTCTACCAAAATAATGTAAACAAATCTTTGAAAATAATACTTTCCATTGTAGGTAATAAATACTTCTTTCGTAGTAGCAGGTGTGAAGTAAACAGAATAGTTCTTTACGTCAGTTAAGTGGCAGTTAGTGGGGAAAAAGTTAAGAAGGAAAGTACTTTTTTTGTGTGTGTGTGTAATTACTTTATTATTATTATTATTTGTTATTATTTGTTATTTATTATTATTATTATTATTATTTGTTATTATTTGTTATTTATTATTATTATTATTTGTTATTATTTGTTATTTATTATTATTATTATTATTATTATTATTATTATTATTATTTGTTATTATTTGTTATTTATTATTATTATTATTTGTTATTATTTGTTATTTATTATTATTATTTATATGTTTTTTATTATTTACTATGTGATGCTCTTATTTAGTCATGATTTGTGTGACTATTTCATTTATTTATTTTTTTATAATTATTATCATTATTTTATATTATTTATTTATTTACTTTTTATTTTTAAGTTCTTGTTATATAAAAATTAAAAAGGCGTGTTTGCATTTCTTGTTGTTTTAAATGACAGGATACCGTAACACTTGTTCACGCATCAATAAACATATTAAGCAAAAAAAAAAAGAAGGAAAGTACAGAAAAACAAGAAGTAGCGGCGAGTTCTAAAACATAATCCTTTTACTTTTGTCTGTCTGAATGTCCACACTATTTCCTACTTTGCTCTATTTAAGTACTTAAGTAGCAACTATATGTCAATGTAAAGGTAATTTTCTGGCCTTGTTTTTACATTATTTTCAATCTGAATTGTCTCTTGCTGCACTCACAAAATGTCCGCTTAATCCAGAGGTGCCCAGACTTTTTTTTATCGACGGCCACATCTCAAAACATATTCGAAGTGGAGGGCCAGTGATCAGTGCAGTGCGGTACTTTAAAAACAGCTTTGACAGAGCCGCTGTGTGTTAATTAGGCTTGAAACACTTTCATTTTAGGTCTGAATCACACTGCAATTTGATGTTTGAGGTTATAGTTTTAGAAATAGTTTAATTTGCTGTCAAAAGTGCTGCATAGGATCAATTGGGCCACTTCAGCAGGAGGGTTGAGGGCCAATTAAAACTTGTCTGAGGGCCGCAATTGGCCCCCGGGCCTTAGTTTGGACACCCCTGGCTTAATCCATGTTCTATCTCGGTTTTATAAGATATCACAGATTGTAACATTATCAATATCATAATTAGGATCCTTTGTAACTTCACAGTTTTATGACATTTTTTAAATTTCCATCATAACCTCAAAGCCAATGCCGTAGTCCTGCTTTGTTTAGACATTTGCGTCACACCTTTTGGACTTCCTACTGCTACTATACATTGAAGTAACTGTTTTTCTTCTCATTCAGAGTCCTCTGGAAGTGGAAAATGGGACATTTCTGGGAAGGAGGACCATGGAAGTGGTGGGTCCTCGTTTGAGACCGGTACGTCTGCTGTTTCTTTACATAATGGATCTTCTACATGTTAGTCCTGGTTTAGTCCTGGTTTAGTCCTGGTTTAGTCCTGGATCAGTCCTGGATCAGTCCTGGATCAGTCCTGGTTTAGTCCTTGTTTAAAAAAAAACAAACAGTTGTCAAATTTGTTTTAATTGTGAGAAAAAATGCTCTGACAGACACAGGTACAGTTCACTCTTCATCAGGAGGACCATAAATAACTAAATGTCAATGTAAACGCAATTTTCTGGCCTTGTTTTTACATTATTTTCAATCAGAATTGTCTCTTGCTGCACTCACAAAATGTCCACTTAATCCAAGATTCAAGATTCAAGATTTCTTTATTTGTCTCCCTTAGGAGAAATTTTTCTTAGACCAATGGGCTGCTCACACCACAAAAAACAAACAAAACCATACCCAGGGTGCAGTACATCTCTCTCAACACACACACTCATTTCTACATCATTTATCATTTAACAGTTCCACCGAAACAGGCACAAATGAATGTCTATATCTGTTATATTTCCACCGTGGTACCCTGTACCTCCTCCCTGAACTCAACAGTTCATACTCAGGGTACAACACATGTGTCGGGTCTGAAAGAATGCTCCTGGTCTGTCTCCTCATGGCCTGTTTGTAAAGTTCTTGAGGGCTCAGAGGGACAGCACAGCCCATAATTTTCCCTGCTGTCCTCACCAGATTTAAAATTTGGGTGTTCCATCTTGGTTTTATAAGACATCACAGATTGTAACATTATCAATACACTAGATACATATCGTAAATTTGGGACTATAAGTCGCGACTTTTTCCCCACGCTTTGAACCCTGCGGCCTGTACAACAGTGCGGCTTATTTATAGAGTTTTACTGGATAACGGCCCCTGGGGGGCGCTCTCTAGCTGCAAACGTAAAAGTGAGACAGACGTGGGGAAAGATTCTGCTCTGAAGAATTCACTAGTTTTGATTTGGAACGATCATTTTGCGCATCATGAAATGGATATGATGCAGTTTTTATGATAAAGAAGGAAATAGAGCAGGGGTCGGCCTTTAACACGCAAAGAGCCATTTGGACCCACTTTCCACGTAAAATAAAACACTGGGAGCCGCAAATACTTTTTGACATCTAAAATGAAGATAACACTGTGTATAATAATAATAATGTAACAGAATAATGTAGGTTTTATTTTCATTTTAAGATCATAATAATCTTCCAATTTAAACTACAACAAAAAAGAGCTAACACAAAAAAAATACACTTCAATTAAATACTTAAAATTTATTTTCCCAAGCCACACAGAGCTGAAATAGAGCCACTGCACGTGAGCTCGGCATCAATAAATCCAACTTGGTCAATGTAAAAAGACGACAAAAGTTTTCAGAGGAAATAAAAGCAGATTTTCCGTGTTGGTGCAGCTTTATTTTCTAAACCTGCAGGTGTGTTCATCCCGTGTTGTTGTCGTGTTGGTGCCAATTTTCAGGCACAGTTTTAAAAAAAGCGTGTCCGTGTACCGTCTTTCTGTGTAAATATCTCATGTTACGATATGAAAACCTGCGGCTTATATTCAGGTGCACTCTATAGTCCGAAATTTAGGAAAATTAGGATCCTTTGTAACTTCACAGTTTTATGACATTTTTTAAATTTCCATCATAACCTCAAAGCCAATGCCGTAGTCCTGCTTTGTTTAGACATTTGCGTCACACCTTTTGGACTTCCTGCTGCTACTATACATTGAAGTAACTGTTTTTCTTCTCATTCAGAGTCCTCTGGAAGTGGAAAATGGGACATTTCTGGGAAGGGGGACCATGGAAGTGGTGGGTCCTCGTTTGAGACCGGTACGTCTGCTGTTTCTTTACATAATGGATCTTCTACATGTTAGTCCTGGTTTAGTCCTGCTTTAGTCCTGGTTCAGTCCTGCTTTAGTCCTGGTTTAGTCCTGGTTTATTTCTGGTTCAGTCCTGGTTTAGTCCTTGTTTAAAAAAAACAAACAGTTGTCAAATTTGTTTTAATTGTGAGAAAAAATGCTCTGACAGACACAGGTACAGTTCAGTCTTTATCAGGAGGACCATAAATAACTAAATGTCAATGTAAACGCAATTTTCTGGCCTTGTTTTTACATTATTTTCAATCAGAATTGTCTCTTGCTGCACTCACAAAATGTCCGCTTAATCCATGTTCTATCTCGGTTTTATAAAATATCACAGATTGTAACATTATCAATACACTAGATACATAATTAGGATCCTTTGTAACTTCATAGTTTTATGACATTTTTAAAATTTCCATCATAACCTCAAAGCCAATGCCATAGTACTGCCTTTTTTAGACATTTGCGTCACACCTTTTGGACTTCCTACTGCTACTACACATTGAAGTAACTGTTTTTCTTCTCATTCAGAGTCCTCTGGAAGTGGAAAATGGGACATTTCTGGGAAGGGGGACCATGGAAGTGGTGGGTCCTCGTTTGAGACCGGTACGTCTGCTGTTTCTTTACGTAATGGATCTTCTACATGTTAGTCCTGGTTTAGTCCTGGTTTACTCCTTGTTTAGTCCTGGTTTAGTCCTGCTTTAGTCCTGGATCAGTCCTGCTTTAGTCCTGGTTTAGTCCTGGTTTATTTCTGGTTCAGTCCTGGTTTAGTCCTTGTTTAAAAAAAACCAAACAGTTGTCAAATTTGTTTTAATTGTGAGAAAAAATTCTCTGACAGACACAGGTACAGTTCACTCTTTATCAGGAGGACCATAAATAACTATATGTCAATGTAAACACAATTTTCTGGCCTTGTTTTTACATTATTTTCAATCAGAATTGTCTCTTGCTGCACTCACAAAATGTCCGCTTAATCCATGTTCTATCTCGGTTTTATAAAATATCACAGATTGTAACATTATCAATACACTAGATACATAATTAGGATCCTTTGTAACTTCATAGTTTTATGACATTTTTAAAATTTCCATCATAACCTCAAAGCCAATGCCGTAGTCCTGCTTTGTTTAGACATTTGCGTCACACCTTTTGGACTTCCTACTGCTACTATACATTGAAGTAACTGTTTTTCTTCTCATTCAGAGTCCTCTGGAAGTGGAAAATGGGACATTTCTGGGAAGGGGGACCATGGAAGTGGTGGGTCCTCGTTTGAGACCGGTACGTCTGCTGTTTCTTTACGTAATGGATCTTCTACATGTTAGTCCTGGTTTAGTCCTGGTCTAGTCCTGGTTTAGTCCTGGTTTAGTCCTGGTCTAGTCCTGGTCTAGTCCTGGTTTACTCCTTGTTTAGTCCTGGTTTAGTCCTTGTTTAAAAAAAACAGTTGTCAAATTTGTTTTAATTGTGAGAAAAAATGCTCTGACAGACACAGGTACAGTTCACTCTTTATCAGGAGGACCATAAATAACTATATGTCAATGTAAACACAATTTTCTGGCCTTATTTTTACATTATTTTCAATCAGAATTGTCTCTTGCTGCACTCACAAAATGTCCATTTAATCCATGTTCTATCTCGGTTTTATTAGATATCACAGATTGTAAGAAAATCAATACACTAGATCAGTGGTCCCCAACCACCGGGCCGCGGACCGGTACCGGTCCGTGGATCAATTGGTACCAGGCCGCGGGCCGTCCAAGAAATAATTAATTATTTCTGTTGTATTTATTATCTGAGTCTGAACAATCGTTTATTTGGAAAATTACCGGATTCTCTCGGTTACATTTCCGTCACTTGAGCGCCGACAACTTAACCACTTAGCGTTCCGACGGCCCGCCCGCGTTACACGTTACAGCAATGTACGTGTATTTCTGCGTCACCCACACAAACAATCTACACATCAAATGAAAGCTACGGCATTCATCTTTCTGAATATGTAAACCATTTACACCTCTAATCACCACAGTGCTGACAGGAAAGCCGTTTTTACAGAGAAGTCAGAAATGTGAATCTGGACTTCACTTACCATTGAGCGCTCTGGTTCTGTCAAACATCAACATATTCACACAAACACAGTCTCATTCGTTCGGTAAAGGTCCAGAGAATATAATCCAGTCAAGAAATTATGTCCACAAAGGAAGTTAGAGCCTCCATGTCCAATCTGCTGCAGGAAAGTGAAATCTGTTCCGTCACTTCTCCGCGTAAAAACACGAGACTGGATATAAAGATCCGCGCGTAAAATTACGTGCGCGTATTGCCATTTCCATCATAACCTCAAAGCCAATGCCGTAGTCCTGCTTTGTTTAGACATTTGCGTCACACCTTTTGGACTTCCTACTGCTACTATACATTGAAGTAACTGTTTTTCTTCTCATTCAGAGTCCTCTGGAAGTGGAAAATGGCACATTCCTGGGAAGGGGGACCATGGAAGTGGTGGGTCCTCGTTTGAGACCAGTATGTCTGCTGTTTCTTTACATAATGGATCTTCTACTTGTGCTTAGAACCTGTGGCGTGGATGATTTTCCACTGGTTTCCCTCGAGCTGACGTGATAAGAATGTGATTTAGAACTAGTATGTGCCAATAATAACATTGTAATGTGAGAATATGTTAGGGTGCTACGTTTGGACTCAAAAGAAAGCTAAAAATAAATAGAACTTGCCTTCTTCTGAAAGGTTAAGTTCAGCATTTGCATTTGACATTTGAGTGATTTTTCTAATTATTACCTGGTATGGAGTTTGGATAGTACCTGCAGTCAATATTTCTCATAATTTTCTATCAGTTAAGTGGTAGTTTGTGAAGGAAAGTAGAGAGTAGAAGTTGTAAAATACAGGAAGTAGCAGTGAGGAATAACTCTACCTATTTCATCAACTGTCATCATTTCTACGCAACATTTCTCCCTCCAACAAAGAGAACAATAGCGAGCCAGTAGACCCATTAAAAGGCTGAAAGATTACGCTAAGTAAGACTAGCTGAGAGCTGTTTACAATTTCAATGTAGTTTGCTCCTCCCTTCAGACAGATATAAGGCAGTGTCCACCCGTAATCAGACCAGAACTGAAGAAGTGGCTTGGATGTGCAGCGAAACGACTTCACTCCTACAACGTTTTGTCCAGTTGACAGATTTAACTTTGGCATTTACTATCCACACTAGGCGAGGCGTTTTTCTGTCAGTTGAAACATTTAATTAACCATCAATGCGGGCGGGAAGGGGCGTTACCTTCAGCACCTTGCTCCGGATTGATACTCGCGGTCAGAATTCCTAATATGCAACTTTGCCCGAGTGTGGGGTAGTTAGCGTGTTAGCAGAAGTAAATATACAAATCTAATTTGTTACCTACAAGCCTGATTTCAACTTATACCATAAAAGAAAACATAAAACAATCAAAACATTTTAGGCCTCCTCATAGCAACAGAAGCTAACAAGTTACTGTGTCAGATTGTAGTTGCTTTAGCTGTAACAGGTACATTTTCTTTGGCAGTGGGTCAGCCCATATTCACATTTATCTACAACTGAAAAGTGTCGACAGGAGAGTGGATTTGTCCTGTTAAACAAGTCCCTCTAATAACACTACGGTCACACGCTAGTTAGCATTAGTCAACAGTTTTTCACTTAGCCACTGTCACCTGAAAATCAAACACCTAAACAGGACCATGAACGCTCATATTGATCACAGACTCCTGAAAATGTGTTGTTTAAAATCCATTTACTATTTTTTTCTTGAGTCACCATGTTTACATGCACGAGTATCCCGGTTATCTGAGTATCTTGGTTTTCTGTGTTTCCGTGTATACGCAGTATCCTGATTTCAGTATCCTGAATAAACAAAGACACTCTCACTGGGATATTCTGATAGTATCCAGGGTACTGTGGCGTGTACCGTATTTTCCGGACTATAAGTCGCACTTTTTTTCATAGTTTGGCCAGGGGGGTGACTTATACTCCAGATCGACTTATATGTGAAATTTTTACACATAATAATTATATTCGTTATAATAATAACGAACATAGTTTCACGTTCGTTATTTTCACACTGACAACCGCAAGAGGGCACTGTAGGCGTGTGTACCAGCACCTGCTACCCCTGTACCACTGAAAATTTAAAATTTCAACATAAAGACAACTGAGAAGGACTGAACAAAAATGCCCCCAAAAAGAAAATCATAGACTGCTCAGAAAGGCCGGAATAATTGAAACTGATGCCGAGTCTGACGTCAGCCACGCAGAAGAGGAAGTGGCGCTTCGTCTACCTCCGGAGTTAGCGGAGTTGTTCAGAAGTGACACGGAGGATGACGAGTTCAATGGATTTAGTGATTTGGAGTGAGATGGAGAGTCTGGTAAACCTGTTAGCATGTTCTTTATGCTATAATTATCTAAATGACTGTTCATACGGTACGTTACGTTAACATACCAGACACGTATTCAGTTTACCATCAATGTGTTACGTTAGCATACCATATGCCTGTTCTCTATTGTATGGCTTTTATTATGAGTTGACGTTTAAAGATGAAATGTTTGTTTTTGGTCCTGATTTTTATTAAATAAATTTCCCCCAAAAATGCGACTTATAGTCCAGTGCGACTTATATATGTTTTTTTCTTCTTTATTATGCATTTTTTGGCTAATTCGACTTATACTCCGGAGCGACGTATAGTCCGAAAAATACAGTAGTCATAGTATTTTGACTTCTCACACTGGTGCTGTACTGAATCCAAATTTAAAACTAATAGTATTTTATTACCTTTATTTTAAAGTATATCTTGTTCCTTTGTTATTAGAGACCGACTTAAAAGTCTTAAATTAACAAGATGATAAAATGTTTATCTCCTTGCCATATCTGTGCCTTGTTTTTTCTCTTTTTTGTGGTCTATCCATAAAAATATCAATTTTATTCATAAGCCGCCAGGCTTATCTCATAACCCTGGCCACAGCACAGGACTTCAGTGTGTGTTTGGTTCCTCAAAAAAAATCATGTTCCTGGTCTCACTCATAAGGTCAATTTTATAAATTGGCACTATGAAGAGTGGTGTGGTTTGGCACTAGGGCAGTGTGAGTGACATGAGCATTGGGAGAAGATGAAAATGGGGTTTTTGACAAATTTTTTATCATTATTTGTTAGACAGTAATGCAATGAATCGTTAGGGACAACAACTAAATATTGTTAAATAAAAGAACAGAGTTAATTGTTCTTTGAACAGGGTTTAAAAAGAAATGATGCAACAATCTGACAAAATTGTAACATGCACTCCTATATAAAGGGCATAATGTGCTTAAAATAGGATTTTATTTTGTCAACGTTGTCCTGTGTCAAGAGTAAGACGAGTTTAGTAAGACGAATAAAAGTGGGACTGTTTCAAACTATATTATTTTCTACTTCACAGAGTCTAAACACACAACATACCCCAGTGCAGCCCCAACAATATCGAGCACAAAAGAAACAATGTCAACAAATTATGAAGCTCATATGGAAAGTTCTGGATCGTCTTCTGAAGAATACATTCCTGTTGAATCTCAAGAAAGTAAAATCACTAATAAAACTTCATTTGAAGTGTCAGGATTATCCTCTCAAGAAGACACAACTGCTGGATATGAGGGTTCTGGATCACAACAAGTTACTTTTACCAGTCCAGCATCAGCAACTATCACTATTAGAGAAGAAACGATGAGCACAGTTCTTTTAACAACCACAAGTGGATCCACCAAAAAATCTATCAGGGAAGATCCAATGTCAACAAATACTGAGGCACATACAAAAGGTTCTGGATCTTCTTCTGAACAAGATATTTACGTTGGATCTCAAGAACGTAATTTCACAAGTGAACCTTCATTTGAAAAGTCAGGATCATCCTCTGAAAAAGACAAAATTACTGGATTTGACGATTCTTTGTCCGAAATGTCAGGATCATTCTCTCTAGAAGATGTATCAACTGGATATGAGGGTTCTGGATTTAAACAGGATACTTTTACTTGGGCAGCACCAAGAATCACCACTACTAAAGCTCCAAGAATGAGCACAGTTGTTTTACCAACCAGCATAAAAAGTGTAGGCCCAAAAACACAGAGTACAGAAGCTCGAATGTCAACAAATACTGAGGGTCATATGGAAAGTTCTGGATTGTCTTCTGAAGATTATATTTCTGTTGGATCTCAAGAAGGTAAATTCACAAGTGAGTCTTCATTTGAAATATCAGGATCATCCTCTGAAAAAGACAAAACTACTGAATATGAGGATTCTTTGTCCGAAATGTCAGGGTCATCCTTTCAGAGCGACACGTCTAAAAATGAGGATTCTGGATCACAAGAAGTTACTTTTACCAGTGCAGCACCAACAATTATCACTACTAGAGACCAAACAATGACCGCTGATGTTTTACAAACCACCACAACAAGTGTAGGCCCAAAATCACCTACCACTGATGAGCGAATATCAACAAATACTGAAGCTCATATGGAAAGTTCTGGATCTTTTTCTGAAGAATATAGTGATATGGGTACTCAAGAAGGGAATTTCACTAGTGAACATTCATTTGAAATGTCAGGATCATTCACTCAAGAAGACACATCTTCTTCTGAAGATTATATTTCTGTTGGATCTCAAGAAGGTAGTTTTACTAATGAATCTTCATTTGAAATGTCAGGATCATCTTCTGAAAAAGAAAAAACTACAGAATATGAAGATTCTTTGTCCGAACTGTCAAGATCATACTCTCAAGAAAGCACGTCTAAAAATGAGGATTCTGGGTCACAACAAGTTTCTTTGGCCAGTGCAGAACCAACAATTAACTCTACCCAAGAACAAACAATGAGCGCAGATGTTTTGCCAACCACCACAACAAGTGTAGGCCAAAAATCACCAACCACTGATGAGCCAATATCAATAAATACTGAAGCTCATATGGAAAGTTCTGCATCTTTTTCTGAAGAATACAATGATATTGATCCTCAAGAAGGTAATTTCATTAGTGAACATTCATTTGAAATATTAGAATCATCCACTGAAGAACACACAAGTACTGGATATGAAGGTTCTAGATCTGAAATGTCAAGATCAGACTCTCTAGAAGATACAACTACTGGACATGAGGGTTCTGGATCTCAACAAGATACTTTTACTCACGCAGCACAAAGAATAACTATGACTAGAGGTCCAAGAACAAACACAGATGTTTTACCAACCACCATAAAAAGCGCAGGCCCAAAAAGAGCTAGAACAGAAGCTCGAATCTCAACAAATACTGAGGGTCATATGGAAAGTTCTGGATCTTCTTCTGAAGATTATATTTCTGTTGGATCTCAAGAAGGTAAATTCACGAGTGAACCTTCATTTGAAATGTCAGGATCATCTTCTGAAAAAGAAAAAACTACGGAATATGAAGATTCTTTGTCCAAAATGTCAGGATCATCCTCTCAAGAAGACACATCTACTGGATATGAGGGTTCTGGATCTCAACAAATTACTTTCACTAGCAAAGCACCAAGAATCATTACTATTAAAGACCAAATAACGGTGAAAGTTGCTTTATCATCTTCCACAACAAGTGCAGGCCCAAAAACACCTATCACAGAAGCACCAATGTCAACCAATACAGAGAGCCATATGGAAAGTTCTGGATCTTCTTCTGAAGAATACATTCCTGAAGAAGACAGTTCTGTTGGATCACAAGAAGGTAATTTCAATAGTAAATCTTCATCTGAAATGTCAGGAATATCCTCTGAAGAAAACACAACTGATGGATATGAGGGTTCTGGAACAGAAATGTCAAGCTCATCCTCTCAAGAAGACACATCTACTGGACATGAGGGTTCTGGATCTCAACAAACTACTTTTACTAGCAAAGCACCAAGAAGAACCACTGTTAAAAACACAACAACGATGACAGTTGATTTATCATCTTCCACAACAAGTGCAGGCCCAAAAACACCTATCACAGAAGTGCCAATGTCAACCAATACAGAGAGCCATATGGAAAGTTCTGGATCATCTTCTGAAGAAGACAGTTCTGTTGGATCACAAGAAGGTAATTTCACTAGTAAATCTTCATCTGAAATGTCAGGAATATCCTCCGAAGAAGACACAACTGCTAGATATGAGGGTTCTGGAACAGAAATGTCAAGCTCATCCTCTCAAGAAGACACATCTACTGGACATGAGGGTTCTGGATCTCAAGAAATTACTTTTACTAGCAAAGCACCAAGAAGCACCAAGGTTAAAAACACAAAAACCATGACAGTTGATTTATCATCTTCCACAACAAGTGCAGGCCCAAAAACACCTATAACAGAAGCACCAATGTCAACCAATACAGAGAGCCATATGGAAAGTTCTGGATCGTCTTCTGAAGAATACATTCCTGTTGGATCACAAGAAGGTAATTTCACTACTAAATCTTCATCTGAAATGTCAGGAATATCCTCTGAAGAAGACACAACTGCTGGATATGAGGGTTCTGGAACAGAAATGTCAAGCTCATCCTCTCAAGAAGACACATCTACTGGACATGAGGGTTCTGGATCTCAACAAATTACTTTTACTAGCAAAGCACCAAGAAGCACCACTGTTAAAAACACAACAACGATGACAGTTAATGTATCATCCACGACAATAGGTGAAGGCCCAAAAACACCTATCACAGAAGCACCAATGTCAACCAATGCAGAGAGCCATATGGAAAGTTCTGGATCATCTTCTGAAGAAGACAGTTCTGTTGGATCACAAGAAGGTAATTTCACTAGTAAATCTTCATCTGAAATGTCAGGAATATCCTCCGAAGAAGACACGACTGCTAGATATGAGGGTTCTGGAAAAGAAATGTCAAGCTCATCCTCTCAAGAAGACACATCTACTGGACATTCAGGTTCTGGATCTCAACAAATTACTTTTACTAGTAAAACACCAAGAATCACCACTATTAAAGACCAAATAACAGTGAAAGTTGATTTATCATCTTCCACAAAAAGTGCAGGCCCAACAACACCTATCACAGAAGCACCAATGTCAGCCAATACAGAGAGCCATATGGAAAGTTCTGGATCATCTTCTGAAGAAGACAGTTCTGTTGGATCACAAGAAGGTAATTTCACTAGTAAATCTTCATCTGAAATGTCAGGAATATCCTCTGAAGAAGACACAACTGCTGGATATGAGGGTTCTGGAACAGAAATGTCAAGCTCATCCTCTCAAGAAGACACATCTACTGGACATGAGGGTTCTGGATCTCAACAAATTACTTTTACTAGCAAAGCACCAAGAAGCACCACTGTTAAAAACACAACAACGATGACAGTTAATGTATCATCCACGACAATAGGTGAAGGCCCAAAAACACCTATGACAGAAGCACCAATGTCAACCAATGCAGAGAGCCATATGGACAGTTCTGGATCATCTTCTGAAGAAGACAGTTCTGTTGGATCACAAGAAGGTAATTTCACTAGTAAATCTTCATCTGAAATGTCAGGAATATCCTCTGAAGAAGACACAACTGCTGGATATGAGGGTTCTGGAACAGAAATGTCAAGCTCATCCTCTCAAGAAGACACATCTACTGGATATGAGGGTTCTGGATCTCAACAAATTACTTTTACTAGCAAAGCACCAAGAAGCACCACTATTAGAGACTCAACAACCGTGGCAGTTAATGTATCATCCACGACAATAAGTGCAGGCCCAAAAACACCTATTACAGAAGCACCAATGTCAACCAATACAGAGAGTCATATGGAAAAATCTGGATCATCTTCTGAAGAAGACAGTTCTGTTGGATCACAAGAAGGTAATTTCACTAGTAAATCTTCATCTGAAATGTCAGGAATATCCTCTGAAGAAAACACAACTGATGGATATGAGGGTTCTGGAACAGAAATGTCAAGCTCATCCTCTCAAGAAGACACATCTACTGGACATGAGGGTTCTATATCTCAACAAATTACTTTTACTAGCAAAGCACCAAGAAGCACCACTGTTAAAAACACAACAATGATGACAGTTGATTTATCATCTTCCACAACAAGTGCAGGCCCAAAAACACCTATCACAGAAGTGCCAATGTCAACCAATACAGAGAGCCATATGGAAAGTTCTGGATCTTCTTCTGAAGAATACATTCCTGTTGGATCACAAGAAGGTAATTTCACTAGTAAATCTTCATCTGAAATGTCAGGAATATCCTCTGAAGAAGACACAACTGCTGGATATGAGGGTTCTGGAACAGAAATGTCAAGCTCATCCTCTCAAGAAGACACATCTACTGGACATGAGGGTTCTGGATCTCAACAAATTACTTTCACTAGCAAAGCTCCAAGAATCACCACTGTTAAAAACACAACAACGATGACAGTTGATTCATCATCTTCCACAACAAGTGCAGGCCCAAAAACACCTATCACAGAAGCACCAATGTCAACCAATACAGAGAGCCATATGGAAAGTTCTGGATCTTCTTCTGAAGAATACATTCCTGTTGGATCACAAGAAGGTAATTTCACTGGTAAATCTTCATCTGAAATGTCAGGAATATCCTCTGAAGAAGACACAACTGCTGGATATGAGGGTTCTGGAACAGAAATGTCAAGCTCATCCTCTCAAGAAGACACATCTACTGGACATGAGGGTTCTGGATCTCAACAAATTACTTTTACTAGCAAAGCACCAAGAATCACCACTGTTAAAAACACAACAACGATGACAGTTAATGTATCATCCACGACAATAAGTGAAGGCCCAAAAACACCTATCACAGAAGCGCCAATGTCAACCAATACAGAGAGCCATATGGAAAGTTCTGGATCTTCTTCTGAAGAATACATTCCTGTTGGATCACAAGAAGGTAATTTCACTGGTAAATCTTCATCTGAAATGTCAGGAATATCGTCTGAAGAAGACACAACTGCTGGATATGAGGGTTCTGGAACAGAAATGTCAAGCTCATCCTCTCAAGAAGACACATCTACTGGACATGAGGGTTCTGGATCTCAACAAATTACTTTCACTAGCAAAGCACCAAGAATCACCACTGTTAAAAAGACAACAATGATGTCAGTTGATTTATCATCTTCCACAACAAGTGCAGGCCCAAAAACACCTATCACAGAAGCGCCAATGTCAACCAATACAGAGAGCCATATGGAAAGTTCTGGATCTTCTTCTGAAGAATACATTCCTGTTGGATCACAAGAAGGTAATTTCACTGGTAAATCTTCATCTGAAATGTCAGGAATATCGTCTGAAGAAGACACAACTGCTGGATATGAGGGTTCTGGAACAGAAATGTCAAGCTCATCCTCTCAAGAAGACACATCTACTGGACATGAGGGTTCTGGATCTCAACAAATTACTTTTACTAGCAAAGCACCAAGAAGCACCACTGTTAAAAACACAACAACGATGACAGTTGATTTATCATCTTCCACAACAAGTGCAGGCCCAAAAACACCTATCACAGAAGTGCCAATGTCAACCAATACAGAGAGCCATATGGAAAGTTCTGGATCTTCTTCTGAAGAATACATTCCTGTTGGATCACAAGAAGGTAATTTCACTGGTAAATCTTCATCTGAAATGTCAGGAATATCCTCTGAAGAAGACACAACTGCTGGATATGAGGGTTCTGGAACAGAAATGTCAAGCTCATCCTCTCAAGAAGACACATCTACTGGACATGAGGGTTCTGGATCTCAACAAATTACTTTTACTAGCAAAGCACCAAGAAGCACCACTGTTAAAAACACAACAACGATGACAGTTAATGTATCATCCACGACAATAAGTGAAGGCCCAAAAACACCTATCACAGAAGCGCCAATGTCAACCAATACAGAGAGCCATATGGAAAGTTCTGGATCTTCTTCTGAAGAATACATTCCTGTTGGATCACAAGAAGGTAATTTCACTGGTAAATCTTCATCTGAAATGTCAGGAATATCGTCTGAAGAAGACACAACTGCTGGATATGAGGGTTCTGGAACAGAAATGTCAAGCTCATCCTCTCAAGAAGACACATCTACTGGATATGAGGGTTCTGGATCTCAACAAATTACTTTCACTAGCAAAGCACCAAGAATCACCACTGTTAAAAAAACAACAACGATGACAGTTAATGTATCATCCACGACAATAAGTGCAGGCCCAAAAACACCTATCACAGAAGCGCCAATGTCAACCAATACAGAGAGCCATATGGAAAGTTCTGGATCTTCTTCTGAAGAATACATTCCTGTTGGATCACAAGAAGGTAATTTCACTAGTAAATCTTCATCTGAAATGTCAGGAATATCCTCTGAAGAAGACACAACTGCTGGATATGAGGGTTCTGGAACAGAAATGTCAAGCTCATCCTCTCAAGAAGACACATCTACTGGACATGAGGGTTCTGGATCTCAACAAATTACTTTTACTAGCAAAGCACCAAGAATCACCACTGTTAAAAACACAACAATGATGTCAGTTGATTTATCATCTTCCACAACAAGTGCAGGCCCAAAAACACCTATCACAGAAGTGCCAATGTCAACCAATACAGAGAGCCATATGGAAAGTTCTGGATCTTCTTCTGAAGAATACATTCCTGTTGGATCACAAGAAGGTAATTTCACTAGTAAATCTTCATCTGAAATGTCAGGAATATCCTCTGAAGAAGACACAACTGCTGGATATGAGGGTTCTGGAACAGAAATGTCAAGCTCATCCTCTCAAGAAGACACATCTACTGGACATGAGGGTTCTGGATCTCAACAAATTACTTTCACTAGCAAAGCACCAAGAATCACCACTGTTAAAAACACAACAATGATGACAGTTGATTTATCATCTTCCACAACAAATGCAGGCCCAAAAACACCTATCACAGAAGCACCAATGTCAACCAATACAGAGAGCCATATGGAAAGTTCTAGATCATCTTCTGAAGAAGATAGTTCTGTTGGATCACAAGAAGGTAATTTCACTGGTAAATCTTCATCTGAAATGTCAGGAATATCCTCTGAAGAAGACACAACTGCTGGATATGAGGGTTCTGGAACAGAAATGTCAAGCTCATCCTCTCAAGAAGACACATCTACTGGACATGAGGGTTCTGGATCTCAACAAATTACTTTCACTAGCAAAGCACCAAGAAGCACCACTGTTAAAAACACAACAACGATGACAGTTAATGTATCATCCACGACAATAAGTGAAGGCCCAAAAACACCTATCACAGAAGCGCCAATGTCAACCAATACAGAGAGCCATATGGAAAGTTCTGGATCTTCTTCTGAAGAATACATTCCTGTTGGATCACAAGAAGGTAATTTCACTGGTAAATCTTCATCTGAAATGTCAGGAATATCGTCTGAAGAAGACACAACTGCTGGATATGAGGGTTCTGGAACAGAAATGTCAAGCTCATCCTCTCAAGAAGACACATCTACTGGATATGAGGGTTCTGGATCTCAACAAATTACTTTCACTAGCAAAGCACCAAGAATCACCACTGTTAAAAAAACAACAACGATGACAGTTAATGTATCATCCACGACAATAAGTGCAGGCCCAAAAACACCCATCACAGAAGCGCCAATGTCAACCAATACAGAGAGCCATATGGAAAGTTCTGGATCTTCTTCTGAAGAATACATTTCTGTTGGATCACAAGAAGGTAATTTCACTAGTAAATCTTCATCTGAAATGTCAGGAATATCCTCTGAAGAAGACACAACTGCTGGATATGAGGGTTCTGGAACAGAAATGTCAAGCTCATCCTCTCAAGAAGACACATCTACTGGACATGAGGGTTCTGGATCTCAACAAATTACTTTCACTAGCAAAGCACCAAGAATCACCACTGTTAAAAACACAACAATGATGTCAGTTGATTTATCATCTTCCACAACAAGTGCAGGCCCAAAAACACCTATCACAGAAGTGCCAATGTCAACCAATACAGAGAGCCATATGGAAAGTTCTGGATCTTCTTCAGAAGAAGAATACATTCCTGTTGGATCACAAGAAGGTAATTTCACTGGTAAATCTTCATCTGAAATGTCAGGAATATCCTCTGAAGAAGACACAACTGCTGGATATGAGGGTTCTGGAACAGAAATGTCAAGCTCATCCTCTCAAGAAGACACATCTACTGGACATGAGGGTTCTGGATCTCAACAAATTACTTTTACTAGCAAAGCACCAAGAAGCACCACTGTTAAAAACACAACAACGATGACAGTTAATGTATCATCCACGACAATAAGTGAAGGCCCAAAAACACCTATCACAGAAGCGCCAATGTCAACCAATACAGAGAGCCATATGGAAAGTTCTGGATCTTCTTCTGAAGAATACATTCCTGTTGGATCACAAGAAGGTAATTTCACTGGTAAATCTTCATCTGAAATGTCAGGAATATCCTCTGAAGAAGACACAACTGCTGGATATGAGGGTTCTGGAACAGAAATGTCAAGCTCATCCTCTCAAGAAGACACATCTACTGGACATGAGGGTTCTGGATCTCAACAAATTACTTTCACTAGCAAAGCACCAAGAATCACCACTGTTAAAAAAACAACAACGATGACAGTTAATGTATCATCCACGACAATAAGTGCAGGCCCAAAAACACCTATCACAGAAGCGCCAATGTCAACCAATACAGAGAGCCATATGGAAAGTTCTGGATCTTCTTCTGAAGAATACATTCCTGTTGGATCACAAGAAGGTAATTTCACTAGTAAATCTTCATCTGAAATGTCAGGAATATCCTCTGAAGAAGACACAACTGCTGGATATGAGGGTTCTGGAACAGAAATGTCAAGCTCATCCTCTCAAGAAGACACATCTACTGGATATGAGGGTTCTGGATCTCAACAAATTACTTTCACTAGCAAAGCACCAAGAATCACCACTGTTAAAAACACAACAACGATGACAGTTAATGTATCATCCACGACAATAAGTGCAGGCCCAAAAACACCTATCACAGAAGCGCCAATGTCAACCAATACAGAGAGCCATATGGAAAGTTCTGGATCTTCTTCTGAAGAATACATTCCTGTTGGATCACAAGAAGGTAATTTCACTAGTAAATCTTCATCTGAAATGTCAGGAATATCCTCTGAAGAAGACACAACTGCTGGATATGAGGGTTCTGGAACAGAAATGTCAAGCTCATCCTCTCAAGAAGACACATCTACTGGACATGAGGGTTCTGGATCTCAACAAATTACTTTTACTAGCAAAGCACCAAGAATCACCACTGTTAAAAACACAACAATGATGTCAGTTGATTTATCATCTTCCACAACAAGTGCAGGCCCAAAAACACCTATCACAGAAGTGCCAATGTCAACCAATACAGAGAGCCATATGGAAAGTTCTGGATCTTCTTCTGAAGAATACATTCCTGTTGGATCACAAGAAGGTAATTTCACTGGTAAATCTTCATCTGAAATGTCAGGAATATCCTCTGAAGAAGACACAACTGCTGGATATGAGGGTTCTGGAACAGAAATGTCAAGCTCATCCTCTCAAGAAGACACATCTACTGGACATGAGGGTTCTGGATCTCAACAAATTACTTTTACTAGCAAAGCACCAAGAAGCACCACTGTTAAAAACACAACAACGATGACAGTTAATGTATCATCCACGACAATAAGTGAAGGCCCAAAAACACCTATCACAGAAGCGCCAATGTCAACCAATACAGAGAGCCATATGGAAAGTTCTGGATCTTCTTCTGAAGAATACATTCCTGTTGGATCACAAGAAGGTAATTTCACTGGTAAATCTTCATCTGAAATGTCAGGAATATCGTCTGAAGAAGACACAACTGCTGGATATGAGGGTTCTGGAACAGAAATGTCAAGCTCATCCTCTCAAGAAGACACATCTACTGGACATGAGGGTTCTGGATCTCAACAAATTACTTTCACTAGCAAAGCACCAAGAATCACCACTGTTAAAAAAACAACAACGATGACAGTTAATGTATCATCCACGACAATAAGTGCAGGCCCAAAAACACCTATCACAGAAGCGCCAATGTCAACCAATACAGAGAGCCATATGGAAAGTTCTGGATCTTCTTCTGAAGAATACATTCCTGTTGGATCACAAGAAGGTAATTTCACTAGTAAATCTTCATCTGAAATGTCAGGAATATCCTCTGAAGAAGACACAACTGCTGGATATGAGGGTTCTGGAACAGAAATGTCAAGCTCATCCTCTCAAGAAGAAACATCTACTGGACATGAGGGTTCTGGATCTCAACAAATTACTTTTACTAGCAAAGCACCAAGAAGCACCACTATTAGAGACACAACAACGATGACAGTTGATTTATCATCTTCCACAACAAGTGCAGGCCCAAAAACACCTATCACAGAAGCACCAATGTCAACCAATACAGAGAGCCATATGGAAAGTTCTGGATCTTCTTCTGAAGAATACATTCCTGTTGGATCACAAGAAGGTAATTTCACTAGTAAATCTTCATCTGAAATGTCAGGAATATCCTCTGAAGAAGACACAACTGCTGGATATGAGGGTTCTGGAACAGAAATGTCAAGCTCATCCTCTCAAGAAGACACATCTACTGGACATGAGGGTTCTGGATCTCAACAAATTACTTTCACTAGCAAAGCACCAAGAAGCACCACTGTTAAAAACACAACAACGATGACAGTTAATGTATCATCTCACGACAATAAGTGCAGGCCCAAAAACACCTATCACAGAAGCGCCAATGTCAACCAATACAGAGAGCCATATGGAAAGTTCTGGATCTTCTTCTGAAGAATACATTCCTGTTGGATCACAAGAAGGTAATTTCACTAGTAAATCTTCATCTGAAATGTCAGGAATATCCTCTGAAGAAGACACAACTGCTGGATATGAGGGTTCTGGAACAGAAATGTCAAGCTCATCCTCTCAAGAAGACACATCTACTGGACTATGAGGGTTCTGGATCTCAACAAATTACTTTCACTAGCAAAGCACCAAGAAGCACCACTGTTAAAAACACAACAACGATGACAGTTAATGTATCATCCACGACAATAAGTGAAGGCCCAAAAACACCTATCACAGAAGCGCCAATGTCAACCAATACAGAGAGCCATATGGAAAGTTCTGGATCTTCTTCTGAAGAATACATTCCTGTTGGATCACAAGAAGGTAATTTCACTGGTAAATCTTCATCTGAAATGTCAGGAATATCGTCTGAAGAAGACACAACTGCTGGATATGAGGGTTCTGGAACAGAAATGTCAAGCTCATCCTCTCAAGAAGACACATCTACTGGATATGAGGGTTCTGGATCTCAACAAATTACTTTCACTAGCAAAGCACCAAGAATCACCACTGTTAAAAAAACAACAACGATGACAGTTAATGTATCATCCACGACAATAAGTGCAGGCCCAAAAACACCTATCACAGAAGCACCAATGTCAACCAATACAGAGAGCCATATGGAAAGTTCTGGATCTTCTTCTGAAGAATACATTCCTGTTGGATCACAAGAAGGTAATTTCACTAGTAAATCTTCATCTGAAATGTCAGGAATATCCTCTGAAGAAGACACAACTGCTGGATATGAGGGTTCTGGAACAGAAATGTCAAGCTCATCCTCTCAAGAAGACACATCTACTGGACATGAGGGTTCTGGATCTCAACAAATTACTTTCACTAGCAAAGCACCAAGAAGCACCACTGTTAAAAACACAACAACGATGACAGTTAATGTATCATCCACGACAATAAGTGCAGGCCCAAAAACACCTATCACAGAAGCGCCAATGTCAACCAATACAGAGAGCCATATGGAAAGTTCTGGATCTTCTTCTGAAGAATACATTCCTGTTGGATCACAAGAAGGTAATTTCACTAGTAAATCTTCATCTGAAATGTCAGGAATATCCTCTGAAGAAGACACAACTGCTGGATATGAGGGTTCTGGAACAGAAATGTCAAGCTCATCCTCTCAAGAAGACACATCTACTGGACATGAGGGTTCTGGATCTCAACAAATTACTTTCACTAGCAAAGCACCAAGAAGCACCACTGTTAAAAACACAACAACGATGACAGTTAATGTATCATCCACAACAAGTGCAGGCCCAAAAACACCTATCACAGAAGCACCAATGTCAACCAATACAGAGAGCCATATGGAAAGTTCTGGATCTTCTTCTGAAGAATACATTCCTGTTGGATCACAAGAAGGTAATTTCACTAGTAAATCTTCATCTGAAATGTCAGGAATATCCTCTGAAGAAGACACAACTGATGGATATGAGGGTTCTGGAACAGAAATGTCAAGCTCATCCTCTCAAGAAGACACATCTACTGGACATGAGGGTTCTGGATCTCAACAAATTACTTTTACTAGCAAAGCACCAAGAAGCACCACTGTTAAAAACACAACAACGATGACAGTTAATGTATCATCCACGACAATAAGTGAAGGCCCAAAAACACCTATCACAGAAGCACCAATGTCAACCAATACAGAGAGCCATATGGAAAGTTCTGGATCTTCTTCTGAAGAATACATTCCTGTTGGATCACAAGAAGGTAATTTCACTAGTAAATCTTCATCTGAAATGTCAGGAATATCCTCTGAAGAAGACACAACTGCTGGATATGAGGGTTCTGGAACAGAAATGTCAAGCTCATCCTCTCAAGAAGACACATCTACTGGACATGAGGGTTCTGGATCTCAACAAATTACTTTCACTAGCAAAGCACCAAGAAGCACCACATTTAAAAACACAACAACGATGACAGTTAATGTATCATCCACGACAATAAGTGAAGGCCCAAAAACACCTATCACAGAAGCGCCAATGTCAACCAATACAGAGAGCCATATGGAAAGTTCTGGATCTTCTTCTGAAGAATACATTCCTGTTGGATCACAAGAAGGTAATTTCACTAGGTAAATCTTCATCTGAAATGTCAGGAATATCCTCTGAAGAAGACACAACTGCTGGATATGAGGGTTCTGGAACAGAAATGTCAAGCTCATCCTCTCAAGAAGACACATCTACTGGACATGAGGGTTCTGGATCTCAACAAATTACTTTTACTAGCAAAGCACCAAGAAGCACCACTGTTAAAAACACAACAACGATGACAGTTAATGTATCATCCACGACAATAAGTGAAGGCCCAAAAACACCTATCACAGAAGCGCCAATGTCAACCAATACAGAGAGCCATATGGAAAGTTCTGGATCTTCTTCTGAAGAATACATTCCTGTTGGATCACAAGAAGGTAATTTCACTAAGTAAATCTTCATCTGAAATGTCAGGAATATCCTCTGAAGAAGACACAACTGCTGGATATGAGGGTTCTGGAACAGAAATGTCAAGCTCATCCTCTCAAGAAGACACATCTACTGGACATGAGGGTTCTGGATCTCAACAAATTACTTTTACTAGCAAAGCACCAAGAAGCACCACTGTTAAAAACACAACAACGATGACAGTTAATGTATCATCTCACGACAATAAGTGCAGGCCCAAAAACACCTATCACAGAAGCGCCAATGTCAACCAATACAGAGAGCCATATGGAAAGTTCTGGATCTTTTTCTGAAGAATACATTCCTGTTGGATCACAAGAAGGTAATTTCACTAGTAAATCTTCATCTGAAATGTCAGGAATATCCTCTGAAGAAGACACAACTGCTGGATATGAGGGTTCTGGAACAGAAATGTCAAGCTCATCCTCTCAAGAAGACACATCTACTGGATATGAGGGTTCTGGATCTCAACAAATTACTTTCACTAGCAAAGCACCAAGAAGCACCACTGTTAAAAACACAACAACGATGACAGTTAATGTATCATCCACGACAATAAGTGAAGGCCCAAAAACACCTATCACAGAAGCACCAATGTCAACCAATACAGAGAGCCATATGGAAAGTTCTGGATCTTCTTCTGAAGAATACATTCCTGTTGGATCACAAGAAGGTAATTTCACTAGTAAATCTTCATCTGAAATGTCAGGAATATCCTCTGAAGAAGACACAACTGCTGGATATGAGGGTTCTGGAACAGAAATGTCAAGCTCATCCTCTCAAGAAGACACATCTACTAGATATGAGGGTTCTGGATCTCAACAAATTACTTTTACTAGCAAAGCACCAAGAAGCACCACTGTTAAAAACACAACAACGATGACAGTTAATGTATCATCCACGACAATAAGTGAAGGCCCAAAAACACCTATCACAGAAGCGCCAATGTCAACCAATACAGAGAGCCATATGGAAAGTTCTGGATCTTCTTCTGAAGAATACATTCCTGTTGGATCACAAGAAGGTAATTTCACTAGGTAAATCTTCATCTGAAATGTCAGGAATATCCTCTGAAGAAGACACAACTGCTGGATATGAGGGTTCTGAAACAGAAATGTCAAGCTCATCCTCTCAAGAAGACACATCTACTAGATATGAGGGTTCTGGATCTCAACAAATTACTTTCACTAGCAAAGCACCAAGAATCACCACTGTTAAAAACACAACAATGATGTCAGTTGATTTATCATCTTCCACAATAAGTGCAGGCCCAAAAACACCTATCACAGAAGTGCCAATGTCAACCAATACAGAGAGCCATATGGAAAGTTCTGGATCTTCTTCTGAAGAATACATTCCTGTTGGATCACAAGAAGGTAATTTCACTGGTAAATCTTCATCTGAAATGTCAGGAATATCCTCTGAAGAAGACACAACTGCTGGATATGAGGGTTCTGGAACAGAAATGTCAAGCTCATCCTCTCAAGAAGACACATCTACTGGACATGAGGGTTCTGGATCTCAACAAATTACTTTTACTAGCAAAGCACCAAGAAGCACCACTGTTAAAAACACAACAACGATGACAGTTAATGTATCATCCACGACAATAAGTGAAGGCCCAAAAACACCTATCACAGAAGCGCCAATGTCAACCAATACAGAGAGCCATATGGAAAGTTCTGGATCTTCTTCTGAAGAATACATTCCTGTTGGATCACAAGAAGGTAATTTCACTGGTAAATCTTCATCTGAAATGTCAGGAATATCGTCTGAAGAAGACACAACTGCTGGATATGAGGGTTCTGGAACAGAAATGTCAAGCTCATCCTCTCAAGAAGACACATCTACTGGATATGAGGGTTCTGGATCTCAACAAATTACTTTCACTAGCAAAGCACCAAGAATCACCACTAGTTAAAGACACAACAACTGATGACAGTTGAATTTATCATCTTCACGACAATAAGTGAAGGCCCAAAAACACCTATCACAGAAGCACCAATGTCAACCAATACAGAGAGCCATATGGAAAGTTCTGGATCGTCTTCTGAAGAATACATTCCTGTTGGATCACAAGAAGGTAATTTCACTAGTAAATCTTCATCTGAAATGTCAGGAATATCCTCTGAAGAAGACACAACTGCTGGATATGAGGGTTCTGGAACAGAAATGTCAAGCTCATCCTCTCAAGAAGACACATCTACTGGACATGAGGGTTCTGGATCTCAACAAATTACTTTCACTAGCAAAGCACCAAGAATCACCACTATTAGAGACACAACAACGATGACAGTTAATGTATCATCCACGACAATAAGTGCAGGCCCAAAAACACCTATCACAGAAGCACCAATGTCAACCAATACAGAGAGCCATATGGAAAGTTCTGGATCTTCTTCTGAAGAATACATTCCTGTTGGATCACAAGAAGGTAATTTCACTAGTAAATCTTCATCTGAAATGTCAGGAATATCCTCTGAAGAAGACACAACTGCTGGATATGAGGGTTCTGGAACAGAAATGTCAAGCTCATCCTCTCAAGAAGACACATCTACTGGACATGAGGGTTCTGGATCTCAACAAATTACTTTTACTAGCAAAGCACCAAGAAGCACCACTGTTAAAAACACAACAACGATGACAGTTAATGTATCATCCACGACAATAAGTGAAGGCCCAAAAACACCTATCACAGAAGCGCCAATGTCAACCAATACAGAGAGCCATATGGAAAGTTCTGGATCTTCTTCTGAAGAATACATTCCCGTTGGATCACAAGAAGGTAATTTCACTAGGTAAATCTTCATCTGAAATGTCAGGAATATCCTCTGAAGAAGACACAACTGCTGGATATGAGGGTTCTGGAACAGAAATGTCAAGCTCATCCTCTCAAGAAGACACATCTACTGGACATGAGGGTTCTGGATCTCAACAAATTACTTTCACTAGCAAAGCACCAAGAAGCACCACTGTTAAAAACACAACAACGATGACAGTTAATGTATCATCTCACGACAATAAGTGAAGGCCCAAAAACACCTATCACAGAAGCGCCAATGTCAACCAATACAGAGAGCCATATGGAAAGTTCTGGATCTTTTTCTGAAGAATACATTCCTGTTGGATCACAAGAAGGTAATTTCACTAGTAAATCTTCATCTGAAATGTCAGGAATATCCTCTGAAGAAGACACAACTGCTGGATATGAGGGTTCTGGAACAGAAATGTCAAGCTCATCCTCTCAAGAAGACACATCTACTGGACATGAGGGTTCTGGATCTCAACAAATTACTTTCACTAGCAAAGCACCAAGAAGCACCACTGTTAAAAACACAACAACGATGACAGTTAATGTATCATCTCACGACAATAAGTGCAGGCCCAAAAACACCTATCACAGAAGCACCAATGTCAACCAATACAGAGAGCCATATGGAAAGTTCTGGATCTTCTTCTGAAGAATACATTCCTGTTGGATCACAAGAAGGTAATTTCACTGGTAAATCTTCATCTGAAATGTCAGGAATATCCTCTGAAGAAGACACAACTGCTGGATATGAGGGTTCTGGAACAGAAATGTCAAGCTCATCCTCTCAAGAAGACACATCTACTGGACATGAGGGTTCTGGATCTCAACAAATTACTTTCACTAGCAAAGCACCAAGAATCACCACTGTTAAAAACACAACAACGATGACAGTTAATGTATCATCTCACGACAATAAGTGAAGGCCCAAAAACACCTATCACAGAAGCGCCAATGTCAACCAATACAGAGAGCCATATGGAAAGTTCTGGATCTTCTTCTGAAGAATACATTCCTGTTGGATCACAAGAAGGTAATTTCACTGGTAAATCTTCATCTGAAATGTCAGGAATATCCTCTGAAGAAGACACAACTGCTGGATATGAGGGTTCTGGAACAGAAATGTCAAGCTCATCCTCTCAAGAAGACACATCTACTGGACATGAGGGTTCTGGATCTCAACAAATTACTTTACTAGCAAAGCACCAAGAAGCACCACTGTTAAAAACACAACAACGATGACAGTTAATGTATCATCCACAATAATAAGTAAAGGCCCAAAAACACCTATCACAGAAGCTCCAAAGTCAACCAATACAGAGAGCCATATGGAAAGTTCTGGATCATCTTATGAAGAAGAGAGTTCTGTTGGATCACAAGAAGATAATTTCACTAGTAAATCTTCATCTGAAATGTCAGGAATATCCACTGAAGAAGACACATCTACTGGACATGAGGGTTCTGGATCTCAACTAATTACTTTTACTCGCAAAGCACCAAGAATCACCACTATTAGAGACACAACAACCATGGCAGTTAATATATCATCCACGACAATAAGTGAAGGCCCAAAAACACCTATCACAGAAGCACCAATGTCAACCAATACAGAGAGCCATCTGGAAAGTTCTGGATCTTCTTCTGAAGAAGACAGTTCTGTTGGATCAAAAGAAGGTAATTTCACTAGTAAATCTTCATCTGAAATGTCAGGAATATCCTCTGAAGAAGACACATCTACTGGACATGAGGGTTCTGGATCTCAACAAATTACTTTCACTAGCAAAGCACCAAGAATCACTAATATTAAAGACACAAGAACGATGACAGTTGATTTATCATCTTCCACAACAAGTGCAGGCCCAAAAACACCTATCACAGAAGCACCAATTTCAACCAACACAGAGAGCCATATGGAAAGTTCTGGATCGTCTTCTGAAGAAGACAGTTCTGTTGGATCACAAGAAGGTAATTTCACTAGTAAATCTTCATCTGAAATGTCAGGAATATCCTCTGAAGAAGACACATCTACTGGACATGAGGGTTCTGGAACAGTAATGTCAAGCTCATCCTCTCAAAAACACACATCTACTGGACATGAGGGTTCTGGATTTCAACAAATTACTTTTACTAGCAAAGCACCAAGAAGCACCACTGTTAAAAACACAACAATGATGACAGTTGATTTATCATCTTCCACAACAAGTGCAGGCCCAAAAACACCTATCACAGAAGCACCAATGTCAACCAATACAGAGAGCCACATGGAAAGTTCTGGATCTTCTTCTGAAGAATACATTCCTGTTGGATCACAAGAAGGTAATTTCACTATTAAATCTTCATCTGAAATGTCAGGAATATCCTCCGAAGAAGACACGACTGCTAGATATGAGGGTTCTGGAACAGAAATGTCAAGCTCATCCTCTCAAGAAGACACATCTACTGGACATGAGGGTTCTGGATCTCAACAAATTACTTTTACTAGCAAAGTACCAAGAAGCACCACTATTAGAGACACAACAACCATGGCAGTTAATGTATCATCCACGACAATAAGTAAAGGCCCAAAAACACCTATCACAGAAGCGCCAATGTCAACCATTACAGAGAGCCATATGGAAAGTTCTGGATCATCTTATGAAGAAGACAGTTCTGTTGGATCACAAGAAGGTAATTTCACGAGTAAATCTTCATCTGAATTGTCAAGCTCATCCTCTCAAGAAGACACATCTACTGGATATGAGGGTTCTGGATCTCAACAAATTACTTTTACTAGCAAAGCACCAAGAATCACCACTATTAGAGACACAACAACCATGGCAGTTAATGTATCATCCACGACAATAAGTAAAGGCCCAAAAACACCTATCACAGAAGTGCCAAAGTCAACCGATACAGAGAGCCATATGGAAAGTTCTGGATCATCTTATGAAGAAGAGAGTTCTTTTGGATCACAAGAAGATAATTTCACTAGTAAATCTTCATCTGAAATGTCAGGAATATCCTCTGAAGAAGACACAACTGATGGATATGAGGGTTCTGGAACTGAAATGTCAAGCTCATCCTCTCAAGAAGATAAATCTACTGGACATGAGGGTTCTGGATCTCAAAAAATTTCTTTTACTAGCAAAGCACCAAGAATCACCACTATTAGAGACAACACAACCATGGCAGTTAATGTATCATCCACAACAATAAGTAAAGGCCCAAAAACACCTATCACAGAAGCTCCAAAGTCAACCAATACAGAGAGCCATATGGAAAGTTCTGGATCATCTTATGAAGAAGAGAGTTCTGTTGGATCACAAGAAGATAATTTCACTAGTAAATCTTCATCTGAAATGTCAGGAATATCCTCTGAAGAAGACACATCTACTGGACATGAGGGTTCTGGATCTCAACTAATTACTTTTACTCGCAAAGCACCAAGAATCACCACTATTAGAGACACAACAACCATGGCAGTTAATATATCATCCACGACAATAAGTGAAGGCCCAAAAACACCTATCACAGAAGCACCAATGTCAACCAATACAGAGAGCCATCTGGAAAGTTCTGGATCTTCTTCTGAAGAAGACAGTTCTGTTGGATCAAAAGAAGGTAATTTCACTAGTAAATCTTCATCTGAAATGTCAGGAATATCCTCTGAAGAAGACACATCTACTGGACATGAGGGTTCTGGATCTCAACAAATTACTTTCACTAGCAAAGCACCAAGAAGCACCACTGTTAAAAACACAACAATGATGACAGTTGATTTATCATCTTCCACAACAAGTGCAGGCCCAAAAACACCTATCACAGAAGCACCAATGTCAACCAATACAGAGAGCCACATGGAAAGTTCTGGATCTTCTTCTGAAGAATACATTCCTGTTGGATCACAAGAAGGTAATTTCACTATTAAATCTTCATCTGAAATGTCAGGAATATCCTCTGAAGAAGACACAACTGCTGGATATGAGGGTTCTGAAACAGAAATGTCAAGCTCATCCTCTCAAGAAGACACATCTACTGGACATGAGGGTTCTGGATCTCAACAAATTACTTTTACTAGCAAAGCACCAAGAAGCATTACTATTAGAGACACAACAACCATGGCAGTTAATGTATCATCCACGACAATAAGTAAAGGCCCAAAAACACCTATCACAGAAGTGCCAAAGTCAACCGATACAGAGAGCCATATGGAAAGTTCTGGATCATCTTATGAAGAAGAGAGTTCTTTTGGATCACAAGAAGATAATTTCACTAGTAAATCTTCATCTGAAATGTCAGGAATATCCTCTGAAGAAGACACAACTGATGGATATGAGGGTTCTGGAACAGAAATGTCAAGCTCATCCCCTCAAGAAGATAAATCTACTGGACATGAGGGTTCTGGATCTCAAAAAATTACTTTTACTAGCAAAGCACCAAGAATCACCACTATTAGAGACAACACAACCATGGCAGTTAATGTATCATCCACAACAATAAGTAAAGGCCCAAAAACACCTATCACAGAAGCTCCAAAGTCAACCAATACAGAGAGCCATATGGAAAGTTCTGGATCTTCTTCTTCTGAAGACAGTTCTGTTGGATCAAAAGAAGGTGATTTCACTAGTAAATCATCATCTGAAATGTCAGGAATATCCTCTGAAGAAGACACATCTACTGGACATGAGGGTTCTGGATCTCAACTAATTACTTTTACTAGCAAAGCACCAAGAAGCACCACTATTAGAGACACAACAACCATGGCAGTTAATGTATCATCCACAACAATAAGTGCAGGCCCAAAAACACCTATCACAGAAGCGCCAATGTCAACCATTACAGAGAGCCATATGGAAAGTTCTGGATCTTCTTCTGAAGAACATATTCATGTTGGATCACTTGAAGGTAATTTCACCAGTGTACCTTCATTAGAAATGTCAGGATCATTCTCGCAAGAAGAAACATTAACTGGACATGAGGGTTCTGGATCTCAACAAGTTAGTTTTACCAGTGCAGCACAAACAACCACCATCACTGGAGCCCAAACAACAATGACAAATGTAGACCCAACAACGTATCGCAAAAAAGTGCCAATGTCAGAAAATACTAAGGGCCATATGGAAAGTTCTGGATCTTCTTATGAAGAATATATTCCTGTTGGATCACAAGAGGGAAAGTTCACTCGTGAACCTTTATTTGAAATGTCAGGATCATCTTCTCAAGAAGATACATCTACTACATATTTACCAGCCGCCACAAGGGTAATCTTAGCATCTGGTCCAGAAGATTCAACTGAAAATTCTGGATCTTCTGATGGAGAATTTGTTCCTTTTGGATCAGAAGAAGGTAATTTCACTAGAGACTCTTCAATCGAAATGTCTAATATTTTTTAGTGCTTTTAAGTTTTTTTTTTTTTTCATTCTTATTTCTCACAAAAAGAAAAAAAAACCAATGTCTTAACATGTTTTTTCCCTCTTAAAAAGACTCCTCAGTTGTACATTCAAGTGAAGGAACTACTCTGGTAAGAGCAGAGAATAGTTCTGATGCTTCTGAAGCTTCTGGATCTGCATTTCTGGAACTCACGTCTACTACATCTGAAGGTTCTGTAGCTAATTAAGGTAATTAAATTCATGTCTTCCTACTTGTATTCACTAGTATAATTATTCTGTCAAATCTATATAAATACTGTGTTCATACTTTGTTTTGTTTTTTTCACCACAGCTGCAGTACACTTTACCTCCTCAAACAACTCATGTTGAAGGAACCACTCTGGTGCTCATTGGAGCTGTAAATGGGACCTTAGCAAGTTCTGAAGCTTCTGGATTTTCATCTCCAGAAGAAATCTCATCTGCATCTGTGGATAGATGAAACCTCTGCTAATAATTGACACAACTAATTCTAGAAATTCTGCTAGTTAAATAATGTTAAACTACATATTTTTGCTGATATTTTTCCAAAGTCCTCTTCACACTCAGCAACAATTTTATGAAAAGTAAAATAAATTATGGTCAAATTTAGGTCAATGTGAGTAACTGTCATTCAGAAATTGCTTATAATTAAATAAATGCATCATAGCAATTCTCTGTGTGTTTGTGCTTTATATAGTGCCCAAGGTCTTTGATGAACGTCACTCAGACAATTTTCCATATGTCACAACAAAACTACAGAGTAGATTTTGATTGTACTTCACAGACTTTAGTTTTAAATGCAGACGACAGAAACATTAACTACATACTGTATACACACGTGGACAAAATTGTTGGTACCCATTGGAAAAAAAAAAAATCTCACAATGGTCACAGAAATAACTTGAATCTAACAAAAGTAATAATAAATAAAAATTCTATTGCTTTTCAACCAAGCTTCAACAGAATTATTAAAAAAAACAACAACTCATGAAACAGGCCTGGACAGAAATGATGGTGCCGTTAAGTTAATATTTTGTTGCACAAGGCGACACTGAGGCAATCACTGAAATCAAACGATTGTGAATGAGACAGTCAATGATAGATAGGGAAGGGCCCATGTTAGTAATGACATGGAACTATGTGTAACAGTTTCAGTGACTCAAATGGTCACGATTGCATAAAATTACAGCACACATATGAAATACCACGGTACAAGTCTGCCCTAGAAAGCACACAAGTTCAATATTCACCATCAGGGAACATCATAAAACAAAGGGTGCATGAAAATGTGATTAGCACAATCAACCGGTGACTCTTAGTGAGTCCATAAGTCCCTTTATTATCCAAAACTGTCTTTAACTATTCCTAAACTATATATATATATATATATATATATATATATATATATATATATATATATATATATATATATATATATATATATATATATATATATATATGTATGTGTTTTTATTTATGTGTAGCAAACACAGCGGACATGTCAAAAGTCTTTTGAGCGTATCACATGCTCGGTGCATCACACACCTTTAATATTAAGAGTACCAAACGCTGGAGAACCACATGACACTTAAGCCTACTGGTACCAAACACACAAAACATCCCAAAAAAAGTTTTAAAAGTTATTATTATTATTATTATTATTATTATTATTATTATTATTATTATTATTATTATTTTTAAGCATACCATATAAGAGGTGTACCAAACGCCTTTAATATTATGTGTACCAAACACTTCTATGCATACCAAACATGGGCGAACTAACATGCCACTTCAGTCTACCACAGACAGTGTGTACCAAACACACCGACACACACACACCGACACACACACCTACCGATAAGTCATTCCCCTACTTAGTCATTTGATTAAATATATAGATAGATAGAGAATATCTTATAGATGTCCTGAACATATATCTGTATCACACAGCTGTAGTCTAGTCCTCATTTTCACTTGAGCATTTGTACAAAAATTAACTATAGCAATACCATAATAAACTATAGTAGTGGTTAGACAGGAAAGCTAAGCCGAGTTATTAGCATTTATTTTTAGTGTGACCTGAATAAAAGCCTGTCTGGGGACATACCAATTCCTTGAATCTCTTTTCTTGTCAAGGACGTTGTTTGTCCTAAGATAAAGGTGGAGCTATATAATGCTTATATAATGAAAACTTGTGACCTTACAAATCAGCAATAATCATAATTATAATAATAATAGAAGGGAAATAAAATACATAATTATAGTAGTTATAATAAAGTGAAAATAATCTGTACCATTTTCTTTCTAGGGAGATGTGTTCTATGTAGTATTTTTGTATTGTATGAGGTGTAGGTTTGCCTTGTCAGACATATTGAAGGTGTTACTGCAGATTTGGGCCCAGAAGTCGGCATCAGGGGCAATTCCCAAGTCTTGTGCCCATTTTTCTTTTGGTATTACCATAGTTTTGTCTGATTGTGAGATCATTCTGTAGATATTAGCTGTTATTTTTTTTTTGTTTATTTAATATTTATTATTTTTGAGATGTACGGGGGGAGGGGGAGGTTAATATTTTTTGTATTGCAAACTCTTTGGATCAGAGGATTTGAGTTGGTGGTATTGTAGGTATTGTGTCTCCCTGAAGCCGAACCTCTGGAGCAAGTGTGCGAAAGAAACCAGTTTGTTGTCTTGAAATATACTGTACGCTGTAGATGTGTGATTCCTTTCTCTTTCCATGAGTGGAAGTATATGGGTTCCTTGTCTTGTAGGAGATCTGTATTGTTCCAGATATTGTCAAGTCAGATGATGCTATGGTGGAGGTAGTAATTTTATAAAATTTCCACCAGGCTGTCAGATCTGAGGATTTTGTTAAAAATTTAAAGCATGGTTGATGTTTGCTTGTATGGGCTTGGAATGGGAGGTCAGATTTGGGAGGCCATCACAAATTGCCTGCTCAATATCAGACCAGATGTTTTCTGATGTGGGAGGATGAGTCCATTTGAAAATATATTGCAGTTGCATTGCTATTGAGTAGTGAAAAAAGTCCACTTTATGATTTAAGTTTTTGCAGCGTGGATAGTTTTATTCTGGGAGGTTTATTTTGCCAGTAGAATTTTGATATTGTAGAGTAGATGGATTGGAACCAGTTTTAAGTTGGAGGGGTTGGGATCATGGAGAGGAGATCATTTATTTTAGGGAGAATTGACATTTTAACTGTTGTAATTCGGCCAATTAGGGATAACAGAAGATTCATCCAAAGTTAGAGGTAATCTGTTTTGTTTTTTATTTTTGTCTATTTCTAGAAATGACTGGAACCATTATTTGTCACATACATTTTTCAGTTTAATTTTATTTCTATAGCACATTTAAAACAACTTGAGTGTGCTTCATATGCAGTCAGCAAAAACAAATATACGGACACACAGCACAAAGGAAAAGAACAACCTGCAACCAGGTTCAGGAAACAGCAGAAGAAAATGAGGAAATGAATAGCATCTATGTGTGATCTTTGTGTAATCTGAATAAAAGTACACCTAACAATACATTACTGTCAGGGAAATACCAAATGTTAATTGCTTTTCTCGTCAAGGGTGTTTTTTGTCATAAGATAAGGGTGGAGTTACTTTATATAATGGAAACCTGTCATCTCACAAATTTAAATAATCTCAAACCTCAGACCCTCACATAATGATAATAACAAAAATAATACTAATACATAAATATATGTATTATTAATAACAATAGCAATAATCATAATTTAGGAGCCACTTTTAACACAGAAAACATGATAAAAAAGTAAATATATAACAGAAGGGAAACAAAATACATAATAAGAGTAGTTATAATGAAGTGAACAAGAATCTGTAGCTAAGTCAGTTTATCAGTTTACTTCCATTTTCTTCCGCTTATCCGGGGCCGGGTCGCGGGGGCAGCAGTCTAAGCAGGGACTCCCAGACTTCCCTCACCCCAGACACATCCTCCAGCTCCTCCGGTGGGACCCCAAGGCATTCCCAGGCCAGCTGAGAGACATAGTCCCTCGAGCATGTCCTGGATCTTCCCCAGGGTCTCCTCCCGGTGGGACATGCCCAAAACACGTCCCTGGGGTGCGCCCAGCCACCCTGCAGAGGAAACCCATTCACGATCTTGTCCTCAAAGATCCTCAAAGTATTCCTTCCACCACCTGACAACATCCCCAGTCAGTTTAGTTGTTTTATAAAAAGTGTAATAGGTATTACCAGTCGGGGCGGGTGTTCTGTTGTGTCTGTAATTGTGAATAACTGTTCTATGGAGATGTGCTCTTGAAGTAGATTTTTCCATTGGTTGAGGGTAATTTTGTCTTTCGATTTCCAGTTGATAAGTATTGTTTTCTTGGCTATAGATAATAATATAGTAACAACTCTCGTGTCCTGTTTGCAACGGTAAACAGATTAACAAACCCCCCAGCTCCACTGCCGTTAGAACTAATTTCCACATCTAAGTGCAATGAGTTTGCAGTATCTTTAATGACAAGGTTCAGGGCATTAAAAATGGCATAAATTCCACAACGCAAATAACAACCCTGCACCCACCTAAACACTTAGAGCTGACTCACTTTGCACCTGTAACTGACAAAACTGTCCAAGAGATTGTCACCAGTCTGAGTTCATCTACATGCTGCCTCGATGTGTTACCCACTAAATTTCTAAAGTCTGTGCTCAACAGTTTGCTATCACCACTCACTCTCATAGTTAATATGTCCCTTCAATCTGGAACATTCCCAAGAGCTTTGAAAACTGCGGTTATCAAGCCTCTCCTAAAGAAGAGCAGTCTTGATGCCACAATGCTGAACAATTACCGACCAATCTCAAATCTGCCGTTTTTAGGCAAATTCCTTGAAAAAGTTGTTTACCAACAGCTTATTAACTTCCTCGAAATTAACAACTCCTTTGATGTCTTCCAATCAGGTTTTAGACCCACCACAGCACTGAGACTGCTCTTATCAAGGTGACAAATGACATCCGCCTGAACACTGATGCAGGCAAAGTCTCAGTCTTGATCCTGTTAGATCTGAGTGCTGCCTTTGACACTGTGGATCATGGGATCCTCTTACAGAGACTAGAGGACTGGGAGGGCATATCTGGTACGGCACTAAACTGGTTCAAGTCCTATTTACAAAACAGGGAGTACTTTGTTGAAAGCAATAATGTGTCTTACCACAACTCTGCAGATGACACTCAGATCTATGTCTCACTGCAGCAGGTGAATATGGACCAGTGGATTCACTCACTGCATCAACAGATCAGTGTGTGGAGGAAAAACAAGTTTCTTCTGCTAAACTCAGACAAGACTGAAGTCATCATCTTTGGCCACAGAAACATAGAGAAAGTGTTACCAGTCACCTCCAGTCTCTCTCTCTAAAACCTTCAACTCAGGCTAGAAATCTAGGGGTAATAATGGACTCAGACTTGAACTTTAACAGCCACATCAAATCAATAACATCTGCAGATTTTTACCACCTAAAAAACATGTCAAAAATCAAAGGTAAACTGTCAAAGCCAGACTTAGAGAGACTTATCCTGCATTTGTGTCCAGTAGATTAGACGACTGTAACGTCCTGCTCACTGGACTCTCCAAACGAGCCTTAAGACACAACAGAACATCCAGGACACTGCTGCTCGGGTCAGGACTAGAACCAGGAAGTACTTCACACATAAGTCCTGTGCTCAGGTCTCTGCACTGGCTTCCTGTAGCTCAGAGAATAGACTTTAAAGCAGCTCTGCTTGTGTAAGTCTCTCCATGGCCTAGGTCCAAAGTACATCTCTGAAATGTTAGTGCCATATAAACCATCTCACACTCTGAGGACTTCAGGGACCAGCCTCCTGCTGGTGCCCAGAGTCAGAACTAAACATGGGGAATTGGCATTTCAGTTTTATGCAGCTAAAAACTGGAACAGTCTTTCTGAAGATGTGAGACAGACCTCTACTTTGACAATGTTTAAATCCTGACTCAAAACAGTTCTGTTCAGCTGTGCATACGACTGAAAGGTTTTTATTCTGCACTCTTCTGTTTTAATGTTAATTTTATGATGATTATTTGTGATTATTTATGTTTTGATTTGTGTGATTTTAATGTCTTTCTTATTCTGTAAAGCACTTTGAATTACCTTGTGTACGAATTGTGCTATACAAATAAACTTGCCTTGCCTTGTACGAGGTGTAGGTTTGCATTGTCAGAAATATTGAAGGTGTTATTGCAGATTTGGGTTCAGAAGTCGGCATCAGGGGCAATTCCCAAGTCTTTTCCCCATTTTTCTTTTGGTCTTGCCATAGTTTTGTCTGATTGTGACCAATGAGGGATAACAGAAGATTCATCCAAAGTAAGAGGTAATCTGTTTTGTTTTGTTTTTTTGTTTTTTTTTGTCCATCTCTAGATATGATTGGAACCATTATTTCTCACATACATTTTCCAAATTAATTTTATTTCTATAGCACATTTAAAACAACTTGAGTGTGCTTCATATACAGTCAGCAAAAACAAATATACAGATAACACAGTACAAAGGAAAAGAACAACCTGCAACCAGGCTCAGGGAAAAACACAAGAAAATGAGGAAATGAACAGCATCTATTTTTGTGTGTGATCTGAATAACCTAATGACCTAGTAACCTAATACGGTTACGGTCTGGGGAAATACCAAATGTTAATTACTTTTCTCGTCAAGGGTGTTTTTTGTCGTAAGATAAGGGTGGAGTTACATTATATAATAGAAACCTGTCACCTCACAAACTGTCAAATCTCAAACTTCAGAGCCTGAGCTGCTCACAAACCCAAAATGGACGGCAAGATTATCTGTCTGATGTTTCTGCTGGGACTTTATGAAGGAGGAATGGCACAAGGTAAATTAAAAAACCTATTTTATTATTATGAACATTTTGATGATTATTATGATAATGATGATCATGATTATTATTATTATTCATATTTGTTTATTTAATAGTGGATTATTATAAACATTTTGCACATTTGATAAAGGATGTTTTTTCATCAATATGAATTAATTAATTTTTTTTTACCCTAAATATAGGTACGACTACAGCTGCCCCAACTACGAATACAGCTGCCCCAACTACGACTACAGCTGCCCCAACTACGACTACAGCTGCTCCAACTACGACTACAGCTGACCCAACTACAACCACAGCTCTGCCAACAACAACAGGTGAGACCTTTCACAGACACACAGTCTCTTTAGATTTTTAAACATGAAAGAGCAATGCAAAGGTGGACAATCTTTTTTATGAATGTGCCTTTCCTGTTGCATTTGTGTGTTTTTCTCTCTGTAGATGGCTGTAAACCGTTACCGTGGGACGATCTTACAGCGCTCTATAACTCACCTGTGTTCAATGCTGAGTGGATGGTGACGTCCGTGGGGAACACGCCTGTCCTCGCAGGATTCATCGCCCGCAGTGGAGTCAGGTGAGCTCCATCTGCAACTGAAAACAGTGAACCATCTGTGTTTACAGAGCATAACATTTCAAATATATTGTAAAACTGTTGGTGATGGTTCGGCCAAGATCTGTGGAGAGGGGAAGCTTTTCAGTGTAATTTGTTTTGCAATAAAAACTAACTTGACAAAAATGAAAAAAACTGTGGTACAGTTGTGCTTTACTTGATTTTATGATGCATAAAGATAATGCAGTTTCCTTAAAATTATTTGAAGTGGTTCAGTGGTGTTCTGCTTTATCTAGATGCTTTTCTTGTCATTTCTACCCAATCATTATTTTCATGATAAAAAGTTCACATTTTGTTTTAGGGTGACTTTGTGTGACGGCTCAAAGTGGCTCATTCACCAAGGGCCTAACGGTAACATAGTAGTGAGCAGCGCCACCTACCTGTCTAGCATGTGGATGGTAACAGACACAAATAACATCTACAACATTCCACATTTCTCTCAGAAATAATGTAAAACTCTGTATATGGTTCATATCAGATACGATGCAGCAAGAATTTCTATGGACAAAAGACTGTGTCTGACTTCGTGAATGCTGCTGGAGCGTCAGTAAATTTCCTGCTTAACTGCAACATCTGGGACTTAGCGATCTGGTGGCCGACTCCACCTGTCCCAACTACTACTACAGCTGCCCCGACTACAACTACAGCTGCCGCGACTACAACTACAGCTGCCCCGACTACAACTACAGCTGCCCCGACTACAACTACAGCTGCCCCAACTACTACTACACCGGATCCAACTACAACCACAGCTCTGCCAACAACAACAGGTGAGACCTTTCACAGACACACAGTCTCTTTAGATTTTTAAACATGAAAGAGCAATGCAAAGGTGGACAATCTTTTTTATGAATGTGTCTTTTCCTGTTGCATTTGTGTGTTTTTCTCTCTGTAGGTGGCTGTAAACCGTTACCGTGGGACGATCTTACAGCGCTCTATAACTCACCTGTGTTCAATGCTGAGTGGATGGTGATGTCCGTGGGGAACACGCCTGTCCTCGCAGGATTCATCGCCCGCAGTGGAGTCAGGTGAGCTCCATCTGCAACTGAAAACAGTGAACCATCTGTGTTTACAGAGCATAACATTTCAAATATATTGTAAAACTGTTGGTGATGGTTCGGCCAAGATCTGTGGAGAGGGGAAGCTTTTCAGTGTAATTTGTTTTGCAATAAAAACTAACTTGACAAAAATGAAAAAAACTGTAGTACAGTTGTGCTTTACTTGATTTTATGATGCATAAAGATAATGCAGTTTCCTTATAATTATTTGAAGTGGTTCAGTGGTGTTCTGCTTTATCTAGATGCTTTTCTTGTCATTTCTACCCAATCATTATTTTCATGATAAAAAGTTCACATTTTCTTTAGGGTGACTTTGTGTGACGGCTCAAAGTGGCTCATTCACCAAGGGCCTAACGGTGACATAGTAGTGAGCAGCGCCACCTACCTGTCTGGCATGTGGATGGTAAGAGACACAAATAACATCTACAACATTCCACATTTCTCTCAGAAATAATGTAAAACTCTGTATATGTTTCATTTCAGACACAATGCAGCAAGAATTTCTATGGACAAAAGACTGTGTCTGACTTCGTGAATGCTGCTGGAAAGCCATTCAATTTCCTGTTTGACTGCAACATCTGGGACATAGTGATCTGGTGGCCAACTACACCTGTCACAACTACGACTCCACCTGTCCCAACTACAACTACACCTGTCCCAACTACGACTCCACCTGTCCCAACTACTACTACACCTGTCCCGACTACAACTACACCTGTCCCAACTACTACTACAACTGCGCCAACTACAACTACAACTGCGCCAACTACAACCACAGCTCTGCCAACAACAACAGGTGAGACCTTTCAGAGACACGACTTCAGTGCTCTTTTATATAGTTTTTTTTTTATATTTTCATACCTGATTATTTATTTTGTTTCATTCAGATGTTTGAGTGAATGTGTGTTTTCTGAAGACGTCTAATTTCAAGAAGTGTTTCTCTATGTTTTTATTAAAGTCCATGATATTAAAGACCAATGGCAGAGACGAGTTTCCATGTTGTATACAGTGTACACAAATTAGGGGAGGATTATTTATACAAAAACTAAGTTAGTTACATGAAGTGCACTTGAATTGAACTAAATAGATCTAGACTTTAGATCTCTTTAGATTTTTAAACATGAAAGAGCAATGCAAAGGTGGACAATCTTTTTTATGAATGTGCCTTTCCTGTTGCATTTGTGTGTTTTTCTCTCTGTAGGTGGCTGTAAACCGTTACCGTGGGACGATCTTACAGCGCTCTATAACTCACCTGTGTTCAATGCTGAGTGGATGGTGACGTCCGTGGGGAACACGCCTGTCCTCGCAGGATTCATCGCCCGCAGTGGAGTCAGGTGAGCTCCATCTGCAACTGAAAACAGTGAACCATCTGTGTTTACAGAGCATAACATTTCAAATATATTGTAAAACTGTTGGTGATGGTTCGGCCAAGATCTGTGGAGAGGGGAAGCTTTTCAGTGTAATTTGTTTTGCAATAAAAACTAACTTGACAAAAATGAAAAAAACTGTGGTACGGTTGTGGTTTACTTGATTTTATGATGCATAAAGATAATGCAGTTTCCTTATAATTATTTGAAGTGGTTCAGTGGTGTTCTGCTTTACCTAGATGCTTTTCTTGTCATTTCTACCAAATCATTATTTTCATGATAAAAAGTTCACATTTTCTTTTAGGGTGACTTTGTGTGACGGCTCAAAGTGGCTCATTCACCAAGGGCCTAACGGTGACATAGTAGTGAGCAGCGCCACCTACCTGTCTAGCATGTGGATGGTAAGAGACACAAATAACATCTACAACATTCCACATTTCTCTCAGAAATAATGTAAAACTCTGTATATGGTTCATATCAGATACGATGCAGCAAGAATTTCTATGGACAAAAGACTGTGTCTGACTTCGTGAATGCCGCTGGAGCGTCAGTAAATTTCCTGTTTAACTGCAACATCTGGGACTTAGTGATCTGGTGGCCGACTCCACCTGTCCCAACTACAACTACAGCTGCCCCGACTACAACTACAGCTGACCCGACTACTACTACACCGGCTCCAACTACAACCACAGCTCTGCCAACAACAACAGGTGAGACCTTTCACAGACACGACTTCAGTGCTCTTTTATATAGTTTTTTAAATCATATTTTCATACCTGAATATTTATTTTGTTTCATTCAGATGTTTGAGTGAATGTGTGTTTTCTGAAGTCGTCTAATTTCAAGAAGTGTTTCTCTATGTTTTTATTAAAGTCCATGATATTAAAGACCAATGGCAGAGACGAGTTTCCATGTTGTATACAGTGTACACAAATTAGGGGAGGATTATTTATACAAAAACTAAGTTAGTTACATGAAGTGCACTTGAATTGAACTAAATAGATCTAGACTTTAGATCTGTTTAGATTTTTAAACATGAAAGAGCAATGCAAAGGTGCACAATCTTTTTTATGAATGTGCCTTTCCTGTTGCATTTGTGTGTTTTTCTCTCTGTAGGTGGCTGTAAACCGTTACCGTGGGACGATCTTACAGCGCTCTATAACTCACCTGTGTTCAATGCTGAGTGGATGGTGATGTCCGTGGGGAACACGCCTGTCCTCGCAGGATTCATCGCCCGCAGTGGAGTCAGGTGAGCTCCATCTGCAACTGAAAACAGTGAACCATCTGTGTTTACAGAGCATAACATTTCAAATATATTGTAAAACTGTTGGTGATGGTTCGGCCAAGATCTGTGGAGAGGGGAGGCTTTTCAGTGTAATTTGTTTTGCAATAAAAACTAACTTGACAAAAATGAAAAAAACTGTGGTACGGTTGTGCTTTACTTGATTTTATGATGCATAAAGATAATGCAGTTTCCTTATAATTATTTGAAGTGGTTCAGTGGTGTTCTGCTTTATCTAGATGCTTTTCTTGTCATTTCTACCCAATCATTATTTTCATGATAAAAAGTTCACATTTTGTTTTAGGGTGACTTTGTGTGACGGCTCAAAGTGGCTCATTCACCAAGGGCCTAACGGTGACATAGTAGTGAGCAGCGCCACCTACCTGTCTGGCATGTGGATGGTAAGAGACACAAATAACATCTACAACATTCCACATTTCTCTCAGAAATAATGTAAAACTCTGTACATGTTTCATTTCAGACACAATGCAGCAAGAATTTCTATGGACAAAAGACTGTGTCTGACTTCGTGAATGCTGCTGGAAAGCCATTCAATTTCCTGTTTGACTGCAACATCTGGGACATAGTGATCTGGTGGCCAACTACGACTCCACCTGTCCCAACTACAACTACACCTGTCCCAACTACGACTCCACCTGTCCCAACTACTACTACACCTGTCCCAACTACGACTACACCTGTCCCGACTACTACTACACCTGTCCCGACTACAACTACAGCTGCCCCGACTACAACTACAGCTGCCCCGACTACAACTACAGCTGCCCCGACTACAACTACAGCTGCCCCGACTACAACTACAGCTGCCCCGACTACAACTACAGCTCCCCCGACTACAACTACAGCTCCCCTGACTACAACTACAGCTGCCCCAACTACTACTACACCGGCTCCAACTACAACCACAGCTCTGCCAACAACAACAGGTGAGTCCTTTCACAGACATGACTTCAGTGCTCTTTTATATGTTTTTTTAAATCATATTTTCATACCTGAATGTTTATTTTGTTTCATTCAGATGTTTGAGTGAATGTGTGTTTTCTGAAGACGTCTAATTTCAAGAAGTGTTTCTCTATGTTTTTATTAAAGTGCATGATATTAAAGACCAATGGCAGAGATGAGTTTCCATGTTGTATACAGTGTACACAAATTAGGGGAGGATTATTTATACAAAAACTAAGTTAAGTTAGTTACATGAAGTGCACTTCAATTGCTCCCCCCTTGAACTGCCACCTTATCGTGGTGGGGGAGTTTGTGTACCTGAATGATCCTAGGAGCTATGTTGCCTGGGGCATTATGCCCCTGGTAGGGTCTCCCATAGCAAACAGTTCCTAGGTGACGGGTCAGACAAAGAGCAGTTCCCTATGCCCCTATGATGAGCAGAAAAACAAGGATTGTGACGTCGCCCGGTATGGTGCAGCCAGGGCCCCACCCTGGAGCCAGGCCTGGGGTTGGGGCTCGAATGCGAGCGCCTTTGCCCACGGGGCCCGGCCAGGCTCAGCCCTAAAGGACGACGAGGATCCGCACTCCTGTGGGCTCACCACCCACTGAGGGTCTCATAGCCGTCGGGTGCGAGGAGGTCTGGGCAGCGGTCGAAGACAGGGGTCTCGACGACCCGGTCCACAGACGCAGCATCTGTCTGTAGCGATGTGGAATGTCACCTCACTGGTGGGGAAGGAGCCTGAGCTCGTGCAGGAGGTTGAGAGGTATCGGCTACATATAGTTGGGCTCACCTCCACGCACAGCTTGGGCTCTGGTACCCAACTCCTTGAGAGGGGTTGGACCCTCCACTTCTCTGGCGTTACCCATGGGGAGAGGCAGCGAGCTGGTGTGGGCTTGCTTATTGCCCCACAGTTCAGCCGTCACGTGTTGGAGTTTACCCCGGTGAACGAGAGGGTGGCGTCCCTGCGCCTTCGGGTCGGGGACAGGTTTCTCACTGTTGTGTCGGCCTACGGGCCAAGCAGCAATGCAGAGTACCCGGCCTTCTTGGAGTCCCTGGGAGGGGTACTAGACAGTGCACCTACTGGGGACTCCATTGTTCTCCAGGGGGACTTCAACGCCCACGTGGGCAATGCCAGTGACACCTGGAGGGGCGTGATCGGGAAAAGCGGCCTCCCTGATCTGAACCCGAGCGTATTTTTGTTATTAGACTTCTGTGCTAATCACAGTTTGTCCATAATGAACACCATGTTTGAACACAAGGGTGTCCATCGGTGCACGTGGCACCAGGACACTCTAGGTCGGAAGTCGATGATCGACTTTGTCGTCGTGCCATCTGACCTCCGGTCGTGTGTCTTGGACACTCGGGTGAAGAGAGGGGCAGAGCTGTCAACCGATCACCACCTGGTTGTGAGTTGGATCCGCTGGCGGAGGAGGAAGCCGGACATACCTGGCAGGCCCAAGCGTATTGTGAGGGTCTGTTGGGAATGTCTGGTGGAACCCTCTGTCAGCAGGGTCTTCAAGTCACGCCTCCAGGAGAGTTTCTCCCATATCCCAGGGGAGGTTGGAGACATGGAGTCCGAGTGGGCCATGTTCTCCACCTCCATTGTCGATGCGGCTGCATGTAGCTGTGGTCGCAAGGTCTCTGGTGCCTGTCACGGTGGCAATCCCCAAACCCGGTGGTGGACGCCAAAAGTAAGGGATGCCATCAGGCTGAAGAAGGAATCCTATCAGGCCCTGCTGGCTTGTGGAACTCCTGAAGCAGCCGACAGGTACCGTCAGGCCAAGCATGCCGCAGCCCGTGCAGTCACAGAGGCAAAAACTCGGGGTTGGGAGGAGTTCGGGGAGGCCATGGAGGAGGACTATAGGTCGGCCTCAAAGAAATTCTGGCAAACCGTTCGATGCTTTAGGAGAGGGAAGCAGTGCTTCACCAACACTATTTACAGTACGGGAGGAGAGCTGCTGACATCAACTGGGGATGTAGTTGGGCGGTGGAAAGAATACTTTGAGGATCTCCTCAATCCCACTGTCATGTCTTCCGAGGAGGAAGCAGAGTTTGAGGACTCAGGGGTGGACTCGTCCATCACCCTGGCTGACGTCACTGAAGTGGTTGGTAAGCTCCTTGGTGGCAAGGCTCTGGGGGTGGATGAGATCCGTTCTGAGTATCTTGAATCTCTGGATGTTGTGGGGCTGTCTTGGCTGACACGCCTTTGCAACATCATGTGGCAGTCGGGGACAGTACCTTTGGAATGGCAGACCGGGGTGGTGGTCCCTCTGTTTAAGAAGGGGGACAGAAGGTGTTTGACAATTACAGGGGAATCACACTCCTCAGCCTTCCCGATAAGGTCTATTCCAGGGTACTGAAGAGTAGAATATGACCGATAGTCGAACCTCAGATTCAAGAGGAGCAGTCACGGAACACTGGACCAACTCTATACTCTCCATCGGGTCCTTGAGGGTTCATGGGAGTTTGTCAAACCAGTCCACATGTGTTTTGTGGATCTGGAGAAGGCATTCGACCGTGTCCCTCGTGGTGTCCTTTGGGGGGGTGCCCTGGGAGTATGGGGTCCGGGGCTCTTTGCTAAGGGCTGTCCGGTCCCTGTATGACCGGAGCAGGAGCTGTGTTCATTGCCGGCAGTAAGTCAGACCTGTTCCCGGTGCATGTTGGACTCCATCAGGGCTGCCCTTTGTCACCGGTTCTGTTCATTATGTTTATGGACAGAATTTCTAGGTGCAGCCAGGGACCGGAGGGGGTCTGGGTCGGAAACCACAGGATTTCATCTCTGCTATTTGCAGATGATGTTGTTCTGATGCTTCATCGAACCAGGACCTGCAGCACTGGGGCGGTTTGCAGCCGAGTGTGAAGCGGCTGGGATGAGAATCAGCTCCTCCAAATCCGAGGCCATGGTTCTCGACCGGAAAAAGGTGGCTTGCCCTCTCTGGGTGGATGGAGAGTCTATGCCTCAAGTGGAGGAGTTCAAGTATCTCTGGGTCTTGTTCACGAGTGAGGGAAGGATGGAGTGTGAGATTGACAGGCGGATCGGTGCAGCGTCTGCAGTAATGTGGTCACTGTATCGGTCCGTTGTGGTGAAGAAGGAGCTGAGCCGGAAGGCAAGGCTCTCAATTTACCGTTACTCTATGTTCCTGCCCTCACCTATGGTCACGAGCTCTGGGTAATGACTGAATAGACAAGATTGCGGATACAAGCGGCTGAAATGGGCTTCCTCCGCAGGGTGGATGGGCGCACTATTAGGGATAGGGTGAGGAGCTCAGTCACTCAGGAGCTCGGAGTAAAGCCGCTGCTCCTCCACGTCAAGAGGAGCAAGTTTAGGTGGCTCGGGCATCTCCTCAGGATGTCTCCTGGACGCCTCCCTGCGGAGGTGTTCCGGGCACGTCCCACCGGAAGGGGGGGCCCCGGGGAAGACCCAGGACATGCTGGAGGGACTATGTCTCTAGGCTGGCCTGGGAACGTCTCGGGATTCTCCCGGAAGAGCTGGAGGAAATGTGTATGGAGAGGGAAGTCTGGGCTTCCCTGCTGAAACTGCTGCCTCCGCGACCTGGCCCCGGATAAAGCGGAAGAAAATGGATGCATGGCACTTGAATTGAACTAAATAGATCTAGACTTTAGAGCTCTTTAGATTTTTAAACATGAAAGAGCAATGCAAAGGTGGACAATCTTTTTTATGAATGTGTCTTTTACTGTTGCATTTGTGTGTTTTTCTCTCTGTAGGTGGCTGTAAACCGTTACCGTGGGACAATCTTACAGCGCTCTATAACTCACCTGTGTTCAATGCTGAGTGGATGGTGAGGCCCGTGGGGACCATGCCTGTCCTCGCAGGATTCATCGCCCGCAGTGGAGTCAGGTGAGCTCCATCTGCAACTGAAAACAGTGAACCATCTGTGTTTACAGAGCATAACATTTCAAATATATTGTAAAACTGTTGGTGATGGTTCGGCCAAGATCTGTGGAGAGGGGAGGCTTTTCAGTGTAATTTGTTTTGCAATAAAAACTAACTTGACAAAAATGAAAAAAACTGTGGTACGGTTGTGCTTTACTTGATTTTATGATGCATAAAGATAATGCAGTTTCCTTATAATTATTTTAAGTGGTTCAGTGGTGTTCTGCTTTACCTAGATGCTTTTCTTGTCATTTCTACCCAATCATTATTTTCATGATAAAAAGTTCACATTTTGTTTTAGGGTGACTTTGTGTGACGGCTCAAAGTGGTTCATTCACCAAGAGTCTGACGGTGACATAGTAGTGAGCAGCGCCAAAGATTTGTCCAGCATGTGGATGGTAAGAGACACATTGAACATCTACAACATTCCACATTTCTCTCAGAAATAATGTAAAACTCTGTATATGTTTCATTTCAGACACAATGCAGCAAGAATTTCTATGGACAAAAGACTGTGTCTTACATCGTGAATGCCGCTGGAGCGTCAGTAAATTTCCTGTTTAACTGCAACATCTGGTCCATAACGATCTGGTTTGACTGATGTGGCCCATGCTGGGCCAGTTCTTCAATACACATTTATTTAACCCTCTGATGCATGAATTATGAAAGCCTTGGTCAAGATTTTTTGTTGAAGTGTTTTCTCAAGACATAAAACAACATTGAACTGCCTGTAAAAATGAATTAACTTGTGTTCTATTGTAAATATACAGACACATGTTTCTTTTTATGCTTTGAAAAACATTTCAACAATTTTTTGGGAAATTTCAGCACTGTATAGGTGCAATGTTTAAGCCTGAATAAGAAAAACAATCAAAAACCAAGGAAATTTACTTGCAGTTACACTGACTGACCACTGAATTGACCTCAATGGAGTGTGGCAGCAGAGAGCACTGTAGAAGCTGATATGCAGTTTCACCACATAAACCAGTGCAGAAAGTTCTGTTTTAGTAGCTGTCCACTGCAGTGACCGCTGTGCACCAGAGGGTTAAATCTACAGTATGTATCTTTATAGAGGTGGAATGTCAGGCCCTCCTCCAGAGCAAATAAAAGTCAGGTTTGTGGAGACGCGAGCCCACTTAAAGAAAGGATGCATATTTTTGCATGTTTTTTTCAGTGCAATAAGCACAATTAAAATTTAAATAAAATGTTTTTATTTTTGTCTATTACAAAAAACTTACATTCTGTTTCTTTAATGACTTGTTTATGCAGGACTTCTCATTGTCATGGTGATAAAATAAATGACATGATAATATATAATAAAACATTCTGACATAAGTCTTGTCCCTCATTACATGGCTGAACGTCCGATTCAAAATTATTGGCATTATATGGACTGTCACGTTGGCTCTACACGGGGCAGCAGTGAGGGTAGGATGTAGACTGACCGTTAAATCGAGAGCTTTGCCTTTAGACTCAGCTACTTACCGATACAGCGGCCGCATCACTGCAGACGAACCCAGTGGTGGACACCAGAAGTAAGGGATGTCATCAGGCTGAAGAAGGAGTCTTATTGAGCCTTGTTGGCTCATGGGACTCCTGAGGCAGCTGACGAGTGCTGGCGGGCCAAGTGTGCTCCGGCATTTGTGTGGCCCCTGCCTAGACTGCTGCCCCTGCGACCTGGCTCTGGGACAAGAGGAAGAAAATGAAATGAAAGGAATTGCATTTTATTCTTACAAGACTAACCTGAACAAAAGCACAACTAACAATAGATTATTGTCTGGGGACATACCAAATGTTAGGACAAACAACATTCTTAACGAGTAAAGGAACTAAGATAAGGGTGGAGTTACTTTATATAATAGAAACCTGTCACCTCACAAACTGTCAAATCTCAAACTTCAGAGCCTGAGCTGCTCACAAACCCAAAATGGACGGCAAGATTATCTGTCTGATGTTTCTGCTGGGACTTTATGAAGGAGCAAGTAAATTTAAAAACCTATTTTATTATTATGAACATTTTGATTATTATTATTCATATTTGTTTATTAAATAGTGGATTATTATAAACATTTTGCACATTTGACAAAGGATGTTTTTTTCATAAATATGAATTAAATGATTTTTTTAAAAATTAGTTTTTACCTAAATATAGCTACTACTACAATTGCCCCAACTACGACTACAACTCCTACTACAACCACAGCTCTGCCAACAACAACTACAACATTCCACAGTTCTCTCAGAAATAATGCAAAACTCTGTATATGTTTCATTTCAGACACAATGCAGCAAGAATTTCTATGGACAAAAGACTGTGTCCGACATCGTGAATGCCGCTGGAGCGTCAGTAAATTTCCTGTTTAACTGCAACATCTGGTCCATAACGATCTGGTTTGACTGATGTGGCCCATGCTGTGTCAGTTCTTCAATACACATTTATTTAAATCTACAGTATGTAACTTTATAGAAGTGGAATGTCACCTGGATACATTCCTGTGGTTATGCCATAACTACAGGATGCTGTACTGTGGTATTAGTCAATAGAAACAACAATTCCATGGAAACAAGCAGGAAGAGGCCCTCCTCCAGAGCAAATAAAAGTCAGGTTTGTGGAGACGTGAGCCCACTTAAAGAAAGGATGCATATTTTTGTATGTTTTTTCAGTGCAATAAGCATAATTACAATGAAAGAAAATGTTTTTTATTTTTGTCTCTTTCTAGCAAAAAAATTACATTCTTTGGCTTTAATAACTTGTTTATGCAGGACTTCTCATTGTCATGGTGATGAAATAAATGACATGATAATATATAATAAAACATTCTGACATAATTCTTGTCACTCATTACATGGCTGAACGTCCAATTCAAAATTCATCGATCCATCCATTTTCTTCCGCTTATCCGGGGCCGGGTTGTGGGGGCAGCAGTCTAAGCAGGGACTCCCAGACTTCCCTCACCCCAGACACGTCCTCCACCTCCTCCAGCGGGAGACATAGTCCCTCTAGCGTGTCCTGGATCTTCCCCGGGGCCTCCTCCCGGTGGGACATGCCCAGAACACGTCCCTAGGGAGGCGTCCAGGAGGCATCCTGAGCAGATGCCCGAGCCACCTCAACCGCCACGCGATGTTGCAGAAACGTGTCAGCCAAGACAAACGTGTCCCACAACATCCAGAGACTTGAGGTACTCGGGACGGATCTCGTCCAGCCCCGGAGCGTTGCCACCGAAGAGCTCGCCAACCACCTCGGTGACTTCAGTCAGGGTGATGGATGAGTCCGGGTCCCCAGTCTCTGCTTCCTCCTCGGAAGACATGACGGGGGGATTGAGGAGATCCTCAGTCCCCAGTTGAGGTCAGCAGCTCTCCACCTGCCCTGTAAACAGTGTTGGTGAAGCACTGCTTCCCCTTCCGGAGGCGTCGGACAGTTTGCCAGAATTTCTTTGAGGCCGTCCGACAGTCCTCCTCCATGGCCTCCCCGAACTCCTCCCAACCCCAAGTTTTTGCCTCTGCAACCGCCTGAGCCGCGGCACGCTTGGCCCGCCTGTACTCATCAGCTGCCTCAGGAGTCCCACGAACCAACAAGGCTCGATAGGACTCCTTCTTCAGCTTGACAGCATCCCTTACTTCCGATGTCCACCACCGGGTTCAGGGATTGCCGCCGTGACAAGCACCACAGACCTTACGACCACAGCTACGAGCGGCTGCATTGACAATAGAGGGGGAGAACATGGCACACTCAGACTCCATGTCCCAAGCCTACCCCGGGATCAGGGAGAAGTTCTCCCAGAGGTGTGAGTTGAAGACCCCTCTGACAGAGGGCTCCACCAGACGGTCCCAGCAGACCCTCACAATGCGCTTGGGCCTGCCTGGTCTGTCCGGCTTCCTCCTCCGCCAGCGGATCCAACTCACAACCAGGTGGTGATCGGTTGACAGCTCAGCTCCTCTCTTCACCCGAGTGTCCAAGACACGCGGCCGGAGATCAGATGGCACAACAACAAAGTCGATCATCCACCGTGACCTAGAGTGTCCTGGTGCCACGTGCACTGGTGGACACCCTTGTGCTTGAACATTGTGTTTGTTAAGAGGTATTTCAGCCTCTTCTATCCGTGATCTTGTCCTTTCGGTCATTACCCAGAGCTCATGACCACTGGTGAGGGTAGGACGTAGACTGACCACTAAATCGAGAGTTTTGCCTTTCGGCTCCTTCTTTACCACAACAGACCGACTGCTTTGTACAAGTGTAACCTGAACAAAAGTACACCTAATAATACATTACTGTCTGGGGACATTCTAAAAGTGAATTCCTTTTCTTGTCAAGGGTGTTGTTTGTCATAAGATGAGGGTGGAGTTAGTTTATATAATAGAAACCTGTCACTTCACAAACTTAAATAATCAAACTTCAGAGCCTGAGCTGCTCATAAACCCAAAATGGACAGCAGGATTATCTGTCTGATGTTTCTGCTGGGACTTTATGAAGGAGGAATGGCACAAAGTAAATTTAAAAAACTATTTTATTATTATGAACATTTTGATGATTATTATAATGATGATTATTACGATTATGATGATGAGTATTATTATTATTATTCATATTTGTTTATTTAATAGTGGATTATTTTAAACATTTTGCACATTTGACAAAGGATGTTTTTTCATAAATATGAATATTCTTTTTTTTTCTTTTTTTTTTACCTAAATATAGTTGCTGCTACACCTGCCCCAACTACAACTACACCAGTTTCAACTACAACTACAACTGTCCCAACTACAACTGCTCCAACTACTACTAGACCTGCCTCTACTACAGTTACAACTCTGCCAACAACAACAGGTGAGACCTTTCACCCACACTACTTCAGTGCTCTTTTATATAGTTTTTAAAGTCCATGATATTAAAGACCAATGGCAGAGACGAGTTTCCATGTTGTTTAACAGCAGTGGTCCCCAACCTTTTTATCACCGCGGACCGGTCAACGCTTGAAAATTTTACCGTGGACCGGGGGGGCCAATTTGTAACCCCTTAGCATTCCGGGTCATTTTGGTGAAATTGCCTTTGTTCTGACCTCTCCAAATTAAAATAATCACCATTATTGAACCCTCAGTAGTAACTGCATTAGTTTGGGGTCTTTGTAAAGGTAACACCCTATAGTTTTACCCACAGGTGTCAGAATCACTGTATGTTTGTCTGCTGAGCATTTATACACTTTGGAACACACATAAAAATAATTTTTCTCATCCTCACCAAAAAAAAATTGTGAAAATGAAGGTGTAGAAAGCTGCAGTAGGAGCTGGGGCCAAAAATACACCATACCTCAACTGACGAGATTGTTGACCACTTACATTTCAAATTTGAGGTCAATACCTATAAAAATTTGAGTTTTACAATCATTTTATCATGAGTAAGTCCAGGCCTCTCCAAACCTATCCGAATGAACACATTTGGAGAATGTTTGGAAAAAGTGCAATAACTTTTGAATGTTTCAACCCACAGACATCAGTGAGGCTCTACTGAAAACTCACACTGAGAGGAATCTGTATCTGCACAGCTGCTCTATTACTGTACATTTATATATCATATCAAAACACAATATAAAATGTATATTTGTATATAAAATACAGTCAAAACAAGTGCTATGGGTCAAAATAAATATATATTTACAAACCACACACTGCAAACAATCAACAAACACACACGCTTCAAAATGTAAACAAACACACACTGGAAACTGAGAACACACTGTACATGATCGTACAGCGAGACAGTCATTCTGCAACAGTGGCTCAGTGGTTAGAGCTTTGGTCCCGCAACCCGAAGGTTGGAAGATCAATTCCCACTTGGACCAATTTCTGTCACTGTGTCCTTAGTTCTGTCATTGTGTCCTTAGGCGCAGATTGGCATTAGCTAATGCTAATGATTACACATGATACACATTTGACCCACAATTAAGTTAATAGCAGAATAAACCACACTTACAGATCAGGAACAGCATCCAGTCCATCAAAACATAAGGTCCCTCTACTCTTGAGTCCATCATGAGATCTTCACTTGGTTCCACGAACCGCTCCAGGTCCGAGATGTCTCTAGTTTAACTTATACAAACATCCACAGTGTCCTCGGTCGCGTACTTCCTTTCTTTTGTCCGTTTCGTCATGTTTAAAACACAAAACTGCTGCGTAAAATTACGCAATACGCGCGCGTAATTTTACGCGTGGATCTTTATATCCAGTCTCGTCTTTTTACGCGTGCAGCAAACTCCGTCTGTTTACAGTAAACCACTGCATGTCATGCATCAGCGTGTTCCGCAGTTCATGGGCTTTAAGAAGAAAACATCACTAAACATGTGTAATGCAACAGCTTGATTCTACAAGGGGGAGAGTGGGGTGTACTCTTTCAGTCATCTGTAGCTCTCATTCACTGTCTGCGGCTCCAGTAACCCACAGCCCCCACCTTATTGGCCAACTTTGGTGTCCATCACAAGCTAACAAGTTTGTTTTGCGCTAAGGAACAAAGTTGGCGCTGTCAGAGGTTTATTATGCCTGAAACTGACAAAATAAATGCAGAGAAGTGACGGAACAGATTTCACTTTCCTGCAGCAGATTGAACATGAAGGCTCTAACTTCCTTTGTGGACATAATTTCTCGACTGGATTATATTCTCTGGACCTTTACGGAACGAATGAGACCAACTTTGTGTGAATATGTTGATGTTTGACAGAACCAGAGCGCTCAATGGTAAGTGAAGTCCAAATCCACATTTCTGACTTCTCTGTAAAAACGTCTTCCTGTCAGCACTGTGGTGAATCGAGGTGTAAATGGTTTACATATTCAGAAAGATGAATGCCGTAGCTTTCATTTGATGCATAGATTGTTTGTGTGGGTGACGCAGAAATACACGTACATTGCTGTAAAGTTGTAACGTGTAACGCGGGCGGGTCGTCGGAACGCTAAGTGGTTAAGTTGTCGGCGCTCAAGTGACGGAAATGTAACCGAGACAATCCGGTCATTTTTAAAAATAAAAGATTTTTCAAAATAAACGATTTTTCAGACTCAGATAATAAACACAACGGAAATAATTAATTATTTCTTGGACGGCCGGTGGCCCGGTACCAATTGATCCACGGCCCGGTTGTTGGGGACCACTGGTATACAGTGTACACAAATTAGGGGAGGATTATTTATACAAAAACTAAGTTAATTACATGAAGATCACTTGAATTCAACTAAATAGATCTAGACTTTAGATCTCTTTAGATTTTTAAACATGAAAGAGCAATGCAAAGTTGGACAATCTTTTTTATGAATGTGTCTTTTCCTGTTGCATTTGTGTGTTTTTCTCTCTGTAGGTGGCTGTAAACCGTTACCGTGGGACGATCTTACAGCGCTCTATAACTCACCTGTGTTCAATGCTGAGTGGATGGTGACGCCCGAGGGGAACACGCCTGTCCTCGCAGGATTCATCGCCTGCAGTGGAGTCAGGTGAGCTCCATCTGCAACTGGAAACAGTGAACTATCTGTGTTTACAGAGCATAACATTTCAAATATATTGTAAAACTGTTGGTGATGGTTCGGCCAAGATCTGTGGAGAGGGGAAGCTTTTCAGTGTAATTTGTTTTGCAATAAAAACACCTGTAAGTTGACAAAAATGAAAAAATAAATATGTTTAATGCCATACTGTGGTACGGTTGTGCTTTACTTGATTTTATGATGCATAAAGATAATGCAGTTTCCTTACAATTATTTGAAGTGGTTCAGTGGTGTTCTGCTTTATCTAGACCAGGGGCGTCAAACTAATTTTCACCGAGGGCCACATCAGCAAAATGGCCGCCATCAAGGGCCAGATGTGACTGTGCGACAGTTTAAATATCACTAAATGTAACCGAATGTCACGTAAAATAAATGTAATTACTTTTGTACTTGTTAAATAACGGTTTCTGTGATAAACTGACATTTTTAAAAGTGTGTATCTGGTCGGGACACACCTGCTCACAGACCTTCAGCTCTGCTTCAAATACGGCCTTTGTCCTATTTTACATTATAGGACAAGTTGTTGTTTTTCTTGCAGACTAACTTTTTCATACTTAGATCCATGTCTGGTGTCAAAATGTCGACGTAGACTGTGCCGACCGTGCCTCATAACACAAAAAACATACAGATTTTTCTCCTCAAAGCACAAACTTGTATTCACCTTCACCTTTCTTCCTTCCAACTTCCTTCCACGCCGACAATTTTCCTCTTCATGAACATTTTGTGATGATTATTTAAAAATATTTCTCATTTCCACTTGCTGGGAAAATCTCATTAGTTTATTGTCAGTGCACACATGAAAGCAGCATAGACTTATTTTAAAATGACAGTCATGCCGTTTAATTTATCTTCTCGCGGGCCACATAAAATGACGTGGCGGGCCGAATTTGACCCCAGGCCTTGAGTTTGACACGTGATGTAGATGCTTTTGTTGTCATTTCTACCCAATCATTATTTTCATGATAAAAAGTTCACATTTTGTTTTAGGGTGACTTTGTGTGACGGCTCAAAGTGGCTCATTCACCAAGAGCCTGACGATGACGTAGTAGTGAGCAGCGCCACCTACCTGTCTGTCACATGGTCGGTAAGAGACACATTGGACATCTACAACATTCCACATTTCCCTTGGTAATAATGCAAAACTCTGTATATGTTTCATTTCAGACACAATGCAGCCACAATTTCTCTGGACAAAAGACTGTGTCCGACATGGTGAATGCTGCTGGAGAGTCATACAGTTTCCTGTTTGACTGCAACATCATGTCCATAACGATCATGTGGCCGACTACAACTGCCCCATCTACTACTACAACTGCCCCATTTACTAATACAACTGCCCCAACTACTACTACAACTGCCCCATCTACTACTACAACTGCCCCATTTACTAATACAACTGCCCCAACTACTACTACAACTGCCCCATCTACTACTACAACTGCCCCATCTACTACTACAACTGCCCCATCTACTACTACAACTGCCCCAACTACTACTACAACTGCCCCAACTACAACTACACGTGCCCCAACTACTACTACAACTGCCCCAACTACTACTACAACTGCCCCAACTACTACTACAACTGCCCCATCTACTACTACAACTGCCCCATTTACTAATACAACTGCCCCAACTACAACTACACCTGCCCCAACTACAACTACCCCATCTACTACTACAACTGCCCCAACTACTACTACAACTGCCCCATCTACTACTACAACTGCCCCAACTACTACTACAACTGCCCCAACTACAACTACACCTGTTCCAACTACGACTAGACCTGCCGCTACTACAGTTACAACTCCTTCTACTACAGTTACAACTCCTTTTACTACAACCACAGCTCTGCCAACAACAACAGGTGAGACCTTTCACAGACACGACTTCAGTGCTCTTTTATATAGTTTTTAAAGTCATATTTTCATACCTGATTTCAGATTTTGAGTGAATGTGTGTTTTCTGAAGAGGTCTATCTTCAAGATGTTTTTATAAAATAACATGAAAAACAATTTGATGACATCATACTGGCAGATGAAGGGCAAGAGCCAGTTTTCCCTGTAGATTTGTTTGTACTTTGCCGTGATATATTCAATTGGTAAATCCACAAATGCTGAAACTGATCTTTTCTATTATCGACCAGACTCGAGAACTTAACCCTTTATGTCTTTGACCAAAAAAAACAACAAAAAACATCTTTGTATTAATAATGTAAATAGCTCTTCTCTTAGCTTTGACGCTGTAACTGATGACGTATTAGGCTTGCAAATTGAAGACTGGGGTTGGAATACTGCTCGGAAAATGCCCTCAACTGTTGCCATATTCTTCATAGAGCACGAGTAAAACTAAATTGGATGAGCAGAGAATCCAGCTTACACCAAAAGCCACTGAAACCCAGGATCACGAGCTCAAGTCTGACTTCTTTTAAAATTGTAACTGTCCCTCAACCTTTGTACTTGTCATAGGCCTGTCTTGGCTGCCCTCTTGTGGTTTGTGGAGGTTGGAGGAGGGTTGTGACACATTAATTTAAACAGCTTCCAGTCCATGATATTATATACCGATGGCATAGATTAACTGCCATTTTGTACATACACAAAATAGGGGTGAATTACTTTGTTCTGTTAGCCAAAAAAGGTTAAGTTAGTTACATGAAGTGCACATGAATTGAGCTAAAACAGATCCAGACTTTCGATCTCTTTAGTTTTTTAAACATAAAAGACCAATGCAAAGGTTTACAATCTTATTATATATGAACATTATACTGTTGCATTTGCGTGTTTTTCTCTGTATAGGTGGCTGCAAAAAGTTCACAAAATATGAGCTGTCAAAGGAGGAGCTTACGGAGCTCTTTAACTCACCTGTGTACTACGCTGAGTGGATGGTGAGGCCCCTGTGGAAGCTGCCTATTGTCATAGGACCCATCTCCCACAGTGGAGTCAGGTGAGCTCCATCTGCAACTGGAAACAGTGAACATCTGTGTTTACAGAGCATAACATTTCAAATATATTGTAAAACTGTTGGTGATGGTTCGGCCAAGATCTGTTGAGAGGGGAAGATTTTCAGTGTAATTTGTTTTGCAATAAAAACACCCCCCCCTCCCTGAACCGCCACCTTAAAATGGTGGAGGGGTTTGAGCACCCGAATGATCCTTGGAGCTATGTTGTCAGGGGCTTCATGCCCCTGGTAGAGTCACCCATAGCAAACAGGTCCAGGGGGACGGGTCTGACTAAGAGCGGTTCAAAAGCTCAACATGAGGAGGAATACAACAAGGCCAGTTACGTCGCCCGGACTGGCATTACCGGGGCCCCACCCTGGAGCCAGGCCTGAGGTGGGGGCTCAGCAGGGAGCGCCTGGTGGCCGGGCCCTTCCCCACAGGGCCCGGCCGGGCTCAGCCCGAAGGAACGACGTGGGGCCATCCTCCCGCGGACTCACCACCTGTGGGAGGAGCCATGAGGGGCGGGTGCAAAGGACATGGAGACTGGCTCTGGGGACATGGAATGTCACCTCGCTGGGGGGGAAGGAGCCGGAGCTTGTGCAGGAGGTTGAGCATTACCGACTAGATATAGTCGGCCTCACCTCCACGCACAGTTTGGGCTCTGGAACCCAACTCCTTGAGAGGGGCTGGACTCTCCATTTCTCTGGCGTTGCCCGCGGGGAGTGGCGGCGAGCTGGTGTGGGCTTGCTCATTGCCCCACAGCTCAGCCGCCACGTGTTGGAGTTCACCCCGGTGGAGGAGAGGGTCGCGTCCCTGCGCCTCTGGGTCGGGGACAGGTCTCTCACTGTTGTCTCGGTCTACAGGCCTAACAGCAGTGCAGAGAACCCGGCCCCATCTTGGCGTCCCTGGGAGGGGTACTAGACAGTGCACCGACCGGGGACTCCGTTGTTCTCCTGGGGGACTTCAATGCCCATGTGGGTAATGACAGTGACACTTCGAGCGGCATGATTGGGAAGAACGGTCTCCCTGATCTGAACCTGAGTAGTGTTTTGTTATTGGACTTCTGTGCTAGTCACAGTTTGTCCATAACGAACACCATGTTCGAGCACAAGGGTGTCTATCGGTGCTTGTCGCGGCGGCAATCCCCGAACCCGGTGGTGGACACCGGAAGTAAGGGATGCCATCAGGCTGAAGAAGGAGTCCTATCGAGCCTTGTTGGCTCATGGGACTCCTGAGGCAGCCGATGAGTACCAGCGGGCCAAGTGTTCCGTGACTCGTGCAGTTGCAGAGGCAAAAACTCAGAGTTGGGAGGAGTTCGGGGAGGGCATGGAGGAGGACTCCTCGGACAGCCTCAAAGAAATTCTGGCAAACCGTCCAACGCCTCAGGCGGGAGAAGCAGTGCTTCACCAACACTGTTTACAGTGCGGGTGGAGTGCGGTAGTGTGGTTTTCGTCCCGGTCGTGGAACACTGGACCAGCTCTATACTCTCCATCGGGTCCTCGAGGGCTCATGGGAGTTTCCCCAACCAGTCCACATGTGTTTTGTGGACCTGGAGAAGGCATTCGACCGTGTCCCTCGTGGTGTCCTTTGGGGGTGCTCCGGGAGTATGGGATCCGGCGCTCTTTGCTAAGGGCTGTCCAGTTCCTATATGACCGGAGCAGGAGCTGTGTTCGCATTGCGGGCTGTAAGTCCAACATGCACTGGGAACAGGTCTGATTTACAGCCCGCAACGCGAACACAGCTCCTGCTCCGGTCATCTATATACTTTTGTTGTCATTTCTACCCAATCATTATTTTCATGATAAAAAGTTCACATTTTGTTTTAGGGTGACTTTGTGTGATGGCTCAATGTGGCTCATTCATAAAGTGCCTAAAAATGGCACAGTAGTAACCAGCGCCACCTACATGTCTGACAGGTGGTCGGTAAGAGACACATTGAATAACTAAAGCATTCCACATTTCTCTCGGTAATAATGCAAAACTCTGTGTATGTTTCATTTCAGACAAAATGCAGCAAGGATTTTAATGGAGAAAAGACTGTTTCTGACTTGGTGAATTCCGGTGGAAAGTCATACAATTTAATCTTTAACTGCCATGTCGCGTCCATAAAAATGATGGTTTAGTGATGTGGCCCATGCTGCGTCAGTTCTTCCATACACATTTATTTAAAGCTACAGTATGTAACTTTCTAGAGGTGGAATGTCACCTGGATGCTTCCATGGAAATAAAAAGTTAAAACCAGACTCCAGAACATTCCTGCAATTATGCCATAACTACAGGATGCCATATTGTGGTAGGTGACATAAAAGTCAGGTTTGTGGAGATGCGAGCCCCCTTAGAGAAAGGATGCATATTTTTGTATGTTTTTTTCAGTGCAAGAAGCACAACAAAAATGATGGAAATTTTTTTTTATTTTTGTCTATTTCAGGCAAAAAACTTACATTCTGTGGCTTTAATAACTTGTTTATGCAGGACTTCTCATTGTCATGGTGATAAAATAAATTACATAATATATAATAAAACATTCTGACATAAGTCTTGTCCCTCATTACATGGCTGAACGTCCGATTCAAAATTATTGGTATTATATGGACTGTCATGTTGGCTCTACAGGGGGCAGCAGAGTGCAAGAATTTGACTAAGACAAAGAAGTTAAGATTTACTGACAATAACCTTCTGCCTGGAACCATTATTTGTCACATTATTTTTTCGATTCAGTTTTATTTATTTTGCCAATTTACAACAACTTGAGCTGACCAAAGTGCTTCACATAAAAGTATAGAAAAAAAAAACAACATACATGGCTGCTTTGAAAGATATTACACTGAAACAATGCAACAGAATTATATGAATATGTTCTATTTAGAATTTATATGCATTTTGAATTTTGTGTGAAATTGTTTAAAACTATGGCAGGATTTAACTGGATCCATTAAATAGTTTTTTTATGTGAACCTCTAGAAGAATAAGTTGCGTTAACTGTCATGTTCCTAGTTTAAACTGAGCTGGAGACAGGTGCATTTGCTTTAACTGTCAGACTGCAGATGCGTCGACCTGGTTTATAGTTAATATTTATGTAATTTCTGAGCCTATTCACATGAAACGAAACTGGCACAAAGGTAAACTTCTCAGCCAATATAAATAAACAAAAGTGAGATTATTTTTTCACAGTGGCCTGAGAAAGGAGGAGGAGCAGTGCGGTTTTCTCCTTCAGGTGCTCGAGGGTTCATGGAGGTTTGCTCAACCGGTCCACATGTGCAGGCTCTGGGGCGGTTTGCAGCCGAGTGTGAAGCGGCTGGGATGAGATTCAGCTCCTCCAAATCCGAGGCCATGGTTCTCAACCGAAAAATGGTGGTTTGCCCTCTCCGGGTGGGTGGAGAGTCTCTGCCTCAAGTGGAGGAGTTCAAGTATCTCGGGGTCTTGTTCACGAGTGAGGGAAGGATGGAGCGTGAGATTGACAGGCGGATCGGTGCAGCGTCTGCAGTGATGTGGTCTCTGTATCGGTCCGTTGTGGTGAAGAAGGAGCTGAGCCCAAAGGCAAAGCTCTCGATTTACCAGTCAGTCTATGTTCTGCCCTCACCTATGGTCATGAGCTCTGGGTAATGACCGAAAGGACAAGAATGTGGATACAAGCGGCTGAAATGGGCTTCCTCCGCAGGGTGGATGGGCGCTCCCTTAGAGATAAGGTGAGGAGCTTGGTCACATGGGAGGAGCTCGGAGTAGAGCCGCTGCTCCTACACGTCGAGAGGAGCAGCTGAGGTGGCTCGGGCATCTGCTCAGGATGCCTCCTGGACGCCTCCCGAGGGAGGCATCCAGGAATGTCTCACCAGGAGGAGGCCCGAAGAAGACCCAGGACATGCTGGAGGGACTATGTCTCTCGACTGGCCTGGGAACGCCTTGGAAATATTTCTTTCAAAAGCAGCACATCTCCCATAGATTTATATTGAACTTAGTCCAGAAGTTGCCGTGGGCGCTGCCTTAGTCATTGGGGTTTTCTTATTTTCCATGGAGTTGCCGATCTTGACAGTAAATAAGTTCTTTAGTGACTACGGAGCTGTTTTAAAGCCTCCAGAGAATCATTTCAAACAGATTAACAGACTTTATATCTGATTTTAGTGGCAAAACTCCCAAACTGTCCATTAAAATGAATGGGATTCCCGCTTAACTCGAAGTGCCAACAAAAAGAAAGCAATGTTTAGTCACATTTATGGCAAACGTGGGCGAGGCCGAATAAGGTCAATAGGCCTTTGTCCACCATTTGAGATTATAATATAACATCATCCAATTCCAAAAGTGAATGTAAACTATAGCAGTGTTAAAGCAACGGCTAATGTGGAGCCTAATCAAAAATAAGGCACCTCTTTGTTTTGTAACACCCCTTTTTATCTGTCTATTAAATAAACTCATAAAAGTCTGTAAGATGGATAGATGTATTCTTTGGAGTCCCATGACTGAACAGAGCAGAGTTGGAATTTGTTGTGGCCCGAGGCGTAGGTTTGTGTTTCCTCATATCTATCATTACTGCCTGTGCCTCAAAATACGTATTAATTACTATAAATTCCAAGAAGGAAGCAAGGCCAGGGTTTTACCTTTTAAAATTTAGATTAGATTAGATGAAACTTTACTGTTTTACAAATACAGTGAAACAAAATGCAGTTCAGCATCTGACCAGAAGGAAGTTTGTATATAACAGGACTCTTATGTAACAGTTTGACATGCTACAAGTGATGTGTTTTGGTTATGAACTGACATTAACACTATGAACTACCATTACTTTTGACAATAATCACTCTCAAATGTAAAAAATTAAACACATGGATTAGTTGTAAGTGTGATCCCCAAATTCAGAGCACTAAATGTCGGTCACTATGGCAACACATGGACAAACTACCAATAATATGCTGTTAATTTATTTTACTCTAAAACATGTTTATTAAATATGTTTAAGTTAAATATGAGCCAAACATTTGTATAAACACATGGAATTGCTTCTAAACCCGAGGAAACACACACACACACACACATATATATATATACACACACACACACACACATACGACAGTGGCTCGGTGGTGCCCCAGTTCCCACATGTTCTGTTGTTGTGTCCTTGTGCACGTCACTTAACTTACCTTGTCTAGTATAAAAGTGGTTTGTTTGTGTGTGACTGTCGGTCTGTCGGTCAGCTATGGCTATAATAGTAGCTCACCACTACAGAGTGTGGAGTAAATGAATAATGACTTTAAGAGGCTTTGTCAATATCAAGGAGAACTCAGAGAGATTTGTTTGGTTACAACTTATATTTTATGTCTTTACTGTTAGAGAAATTCAGTTTCTGTGCTGTGCTGAGGGCTCTCACTGCCAGCTCAGTCCTTTTTTATTTAGGTCTATGTCATCAGAGGTATAATACTCCCTACAATGGAAGCATAGCCAGACTGGACCACACTTTCACAGTGGGTTGAGGGTTCATGTCTCTGGTGATGGGTCCTGTACTGATGGTCAATACATTTCTCATGCGTTAGAACTCTGCATCGAACATTTTATTCAACATTTAACTGAAAATTAACTCTTGGTAACACCTCTCCTTCTAGGTTCAGATTCCCTGTTGTAGTAGTCCGGACACTACACCACAGAGCTCAAGTGGTGCCTACAAACAGAGGGAAAAGTAAAGGAGGAACAACATGTGGAGAAAGCCCTCTCTGCCTGTGGATATCCAAAATGGGCCTTCAATAGATCTAAGCTAAAAGAGCTAAAAAACAGGACAACAGGGAATCTGAACCTAGAAGGAGAGGTGTTACCATCCCTTACACTGCGGGTGTGTCTGAAAAACTTCAGAGAATCTTCAGACAGTATGAGATTCCTGTCTTTTTCAAACCCACAAACACTTTAAGGCAAAAATTGGTTCACCCTAAGGACAAAACTCCGAGCCATAAACAAAGTAATGTGTTCTACTCCATTCAGTGAAGAGTGCAGTGAGCGTTACACCGGAGAAACTAAACAGCTGCTCCATAAGAGGATGGACCAACACCGGCGGGAGAGTTCCTCTGGACCCCAGTCCTCCGTGCATCTCCATCTTAAAGCCACTAACCACTCCTTTGAAGATAGTGAAGTTCAGATCTTAGCCAGAGAAAAGAAATGGTTTGAGAGGAGAGTTAAAGAAGCTGTTTTTGTTAGGAAAGAGAATCCTTCCTTAAACAGAAATGGAGCCTGAGACATAATCTCTCCCCCATCTACAACTCCATCCTCAGACCCAGAACAAAGAGAAAAATAGCAGGGTCATTAAGGGCTTAATAGGGTAGTTCCAGCTGAAACTGGAGACAACAGCTGTTTACAGTTTCAGTGTAGTTAGCCCCTCCCCTCAGTTAGATCTAAAAGGCAGTGGCCACCAGCAATCTGACCAGAACTGAAGAAGAGGCCTGGATGAGCAGCGAAACGTCTTCACTCCTACAAGATTTGTCCAGTTGACAGATTTAACTTCGTTGTTTGCATTTTACTTAATAGTACAAATATATTCGCACAAACTGGCTACTCTACCCATCTCTGAATGCTAAAAATAACTGTCTTTAATGGATCAGAAACACCGGCTGTTACTGGCGATTCATGTTTTCTGTAAATTATTATAAAACCATCACGTGCATGCGACTGTTTTAAAGTGCAAAAAAAACTACTTACAGGAGAACATATTTTGGCAACACTGTTATAGTCACTGGTTTTTCAGGTTATTTGTGACTGGGTATGTTCCTCCCCCCTGACGCTGCCTTTAGATTGAGTATTAACAGCCTGGGACAAGGTGAAGACTTTAAACTACTCGTGTCCACAGCACGTTTGCCAGCATGGACGGAATGCTTCTCTTGATATTGTTATTCGGATTTTTAAACACAGCACTGGCACAAGGTAAGCACTTTTCAGCTTTAATCATGATTCTGTACATTTTTGTGGCTTTAGGGGTGAAAGCTGATTGGACCATAAATAGTTGCTTCATAACTTATACAATAATAGTAAAAAAATGCAATGATTTTGACAAGCTCATGCTGGTATGGACACTGCAGCTCATCCACTAAGCCCAGATCTTAATATCTTTAATTTCGAGGGTTGAACTGATGGGGAAGTGTAAATTTAACACAATGGTATGATAAGGGATGAGACTGAATTTTAAGTCATAGCAAATTTGAGCAGGAATCACAGATGGTTGATGGCACAGCTGCGACAGTCGTGTTTAGTCGGGGTTTAGTCCTGGTCCAGTCCTGGTCAGGTCCTGGTCCAGTCCTGTTTCAGTCCTGTTTCAGTCGTGGTTTAGTCCTGGTTTAGTCCTGGTCCAGTCCTGTTTCAGTCGTGGTTTAGTCCTGTTTTAGTCGAGGTTTAGTCCTGGTTCAGTCCTGGTCCAGTCGTATTTCAGTCCTGTTTCAGTCGTGGTTTAGACCCGTTTTAGTCCTGGTCCAGTCCTGGTCCAGTCCTAGTCCAGTCCTGTTTCAGTCGTGGTTTAGTCCTGTTTTAGTCATGGTTTAGTCCTGGTTCAGTCCTGGTTCAGTCCTGGTTCAGTCCTGGTCCAGTCGTATTTCAGTCCTGTTTCAGTCGTGGTTTAGACCCGTTTTAGTCCTGGTTCAGTCCTGGTTTAGTCTTGGTCCAGTCCTGTTTCAGTCCTGTTTCAGTCGTGGTTTAGTCCTGTTTTAGTCCTGTTTCAGTCGTGGTTCAGTCCTGGTTTAGTCCTGTTTCAGTCGTGGTTCAGTCCTGGTTTAATCCTGGCACACCTGCAACAGGGATCCTTCCTGTGGCTTTAGAAACGGGGAGGTTTCTCAAGACTTTATGGTTTATGTGAGTTGGAGAAGTGGAAAGTGAAACTCATTTTTTGTTGTATTGTCCATTTTATGATGAATTTATTTATTTAAATCTTTTATTTGATGAAATGTTCACCCAGTGCCCTGATTTGTTCTGGTGTAATGACGAGAACAAGATGAAATGGTCGTTTAATTCTAATGTTTATAAGTTGGCTTCATTTCTTTGTAAAGCCTGTTTAAGCCTAGTTTAAATGAGAGTATTGGTGGTTGTCGCACATGTCTGGCCTATTGTATTTTGTTAATAGTGTCTTATAAGCCCATTAATGAGCTCGACAGATTTTGTAACCTGAGATCCATAATATGCACTTCAAAACAAACAAAGTATCTACAGTCATTTCAGAAATATGTGAAGTTCAGTAAAACAAAAAATGTTCACAAGAATGTTCACTGAAATACTGTACACAGTATTACAGGTCACCAGGTTACACTAACAGATGCACAGCTAAGCTCAGGAAATGTCAAAAGTATTACAATACTGGCAACATCAGTTTTATTGCCATCGTCAGTGAACAGAATCCACAAACTAGGAACCTGCTTTGGCATGATACAACATAAAAAATAAGATAAATTAAAATAGAATAAAAATGAAAAATATATAGAGGAATTAGTCAAAATACTATTTAAAAAGTAAACAAAAGAGCTGTAGATATGATACACGATACTTTTGTGTAATAATAAGTAATACTCAGTTTAGTATTTGACATTTTAAAATCTACACTGATTTGACGTTAGGCACTATCCCAATCTCTACAGCAAGTAATGTGCAGTGTGTTTCATTTTCTGACTTTCTGTTGGTTCAATTCACCATTTTGTTAAATGGCAACACAAAAATGAATTGATTTGAAATTGAAGTGAAATCGACACATCTCCACAACATTTAACTCTTATATTGATACAAGTGCTAACCGACTGCTTTGGTGGAGAGAGAAATTAAAATAATAGTTATCAAAATGCAGTTTATCAATAGAGTTGTTTTTTTTATTGGTGTAATCTTCTTTTTGTAGTGTCAACGACACTTCCTCCAACAACAGCCTCTCAGAACACGACAATGAGCACTACAGCCAGCACTGCAACCACTTCAACTACACCGCTTCAAACTACAACTGTACCCCCTTCAATTATCGCAGCTACAACTACTGCAAGCACTACAACAGGCTCTCCTACCACTTCAACTACACCCATTCAAACTACAACTGTACCCCCTTCAACTACTACAACAACTACTGCAAGCACTACAACTGGCGCTCCTACCACTTCAACTACACCCATTCAAACTACAACTGTACTCCCTTCAACTACTACAACTACTGCAAGCACTACAGCCAGCGCTCCTACCACTTCAGCTACACTGCTTCAAACTACAACTGTACCCCCTTCAACTATCGCAACTACAACTATTGCAAGCACTACAACCGGCGCTCCTACCACTTCAACTAAACCCATTCAAACTACAACTGTACCCCCTTCAACTATCGCAGCTACAACTACTACAAGCGCTACAACCGGCGCTCCAACCACTTCAGCTACACCGCTTCAAACTACAACTGTACTCCCTTCAGCTACTACAACTACTACTGCAAGCACTACAACCAGTGCGGCAACCACTTCAGCTACACCACTTCAAACTACAACTGTACCCCCTTCAACAATCGCAACTACAACTGGCGCTCCTACCATTACAACTACGCCCATTCAAACTACAACTGTACCCCGTTCAACAATCGCAACTACAACTACTGCAAGCACTACAACCGATGCTCCTACCACTTCAACTACACCCATTCAAACTACAACTGTACCCCCTTCAACAATCGCAACTACAACTATTGCAAGCACTACAACCGGCGCTCCTACCACTTCAGCTACACTGCTTCAAACTACAACTGTACCCCCTTCAGCTACTACAACTGCTACTGCAAGCACTACAACCGGCGCCCTGACCACTTCAACTACACCCATTGAAACTACAACTGTACCCGCTTCAACTATTGCAAGTACAACTATTGCAAGCACTACAACCGGCGCTCCTACCACTTCAACTACACCCATTCAAACTACAACTGTACCCCCTTCAACTATCGCAACTACAACTACTGCAAGCCCTACAACCGGCGCTCCGACCACTTCAGCTACACTGCTTCAAACTACAACTGTACTCCCTTCAGCTACTACAACAACTACTGCAAGCACTACAACCAGTGCGGCAACCACTTCAGCTACACCGCTTCAAACTACAACTGTACCCCCTTCAACAATCGCAACTACAACTACTGCAAGCACTACAACTGGCGCTCCTACCATTACAACTACGCCCATTCAAACTACAACTGTACCCCCTTCAACAATCGCAACTACAACTACTGCAAGCACTACAACCGATGCTCCTACCACTTCAACTACACCCATTCAAACTACAACTGTACCCCCTTCAACAATTGCAACTACAACTATTGCAAGCACTACAACCGGCGCTCCTACCACTTCAGCTACACTGCCTCAAACTACAACTGTACCCCCTTCAGCTACTACAACTGCTACTGCAAGCACTACAACCGGCGCCCTGAACACTTCAACTACACCCATTGAAACTACAACTGTACCCCCTTCAACTATCGCAACTACAACTACTGCAAGCCCTACAACCGGCGCTCCGACCACGTCAACTACACCCCTTCAAACCACAACTATATTCCCTTCGACAACCACTAGTACAACTGCTGCAAGTACTACATCCAGTGCTACAACCACTTCAACTACACCCCATCAAACCACAACTGTACCACCTTCAACTACCACATTTTCAACTACAAGTACAGCTTTTCAAGTTACAACTTCAACCATAGCTACTCCAACAACCTCTCCTTTAACTAATACAAGCCCAGTTCCCACTTCACAAATCACCTTCATTACCTCAACACCTCCAGGTAAAAATGCTGTCTTTCATAGTTGAGCCAATCACCAAAAGTGTCAATTTTTTTGATCGAAAATGATAAAAAATATCACATAAAGTCATAAAGGGCCTGTACCCGATTTACTTCCATGTATCTGAGAAAAAAAAAAAATCCCCAGTACAGATATATATTGTATAAGCAGATCTTAAGGTTAACATAAGTCTGCTGTGTCATGACTGCATCTAATTACAAAGCATTGTATTGGGAAGTGCGCGGTTAGCATCCTAGTTGTTAGCATTAGCATTACTGTTATGGCAAAATTCAGCTTTTTCCTCTTAAAGTTGAGCAAAATCCTTCATAAGCTCATTGTTATGTATAATTAAGTTACTTGTAAAGCATAAGGTAAGTGCGCAATACCTTTGAACCTGAAGTGAAGTTCTGTTTTTCAGCTTTTTAAGACTATACTTTTATACTTTTGTTTCTTTTTGATGAAGGTCCGACCTCAGTCGCTCAACTTCAAATGACAATAGACTCGTATGTTGACCTCAGCAGGGAAACGCTGACTGAACTCGTCCAACAGGTAAATATTCTGTGTGGACAAAACACCACCAAGAACTCGCCCTGTGCCGATAAGTGAATCAGCTTAAATGAGGCAGAAAATAAAAATAAAATAACGGAACAGACAGAAATTTTGAGAGTGGGTCTGTTGAAGGTGTTTAGATTCTGAGGAATATTCTTGGAGCGACAACACATAACAAACTGCATTTACATCACCTTATTTTAACGCATATTTTAAAGTATTGCACAAGGCGCCCTCTGCAGGATGAGCACTGCCATGACACAGGGCAGACAAGCAGCGTAGTGTGATCTTTACTTTTGTTTATTTCTTTTATTAGTAGTTTATTGTGTCCTAGTGTATATAGTAAAAGAAAAAATTTATTATGTCAACTGGACAAAACAAAACTAACAAATAAAAATCTGAAACTACAAAAAACTTTTCATCCACTTGACAGAATGAAATTTTTCTTTTATTATTATGGATCATACCTGGACGACTGAGGGATTTAACATTACACATTACAGTACAGTATTTCACAAACGTTCTATTCTTGAACGGCACGAGTTTGGACACAATATTTGGTTTGATTGAACTTTAATTAAGAGGAGAGAAAGAAAATAAAAAAATAGCCCTATATATTTAAACAACAAACCTTGAACAGCCGCACACTAAAGAGGGACGTATAAACAAGTGAGCTAAACTGAATAATGTTCCTCCTGGACTCTGTTGGTTAGATAATCTTTCTGATTATCATTTATGAGCACGAGGCTATTTTAAGTCTTAAGAATAGAATAGGCTACTGTCTAGAAAAGATGAATTGCGTGGTTTGTAATTATTTCTTTAGTTAAAAATCTAACCTTGCAGTGAAATGTGACACTGTTTGGTTAAACTTATAGTCCGTATTTGTGCAGTAAGTGTGTGGCCTTATTTCAAGGATAGACACAAAATGAGAAAAAAAGTGTATTTATTTATGTGTTTATTAATTTAGTTAATGAACAGACATGAACGTAAACACACTGGATTATAGCCAAAAGCCCGTTTCCATTCATTCGTAAAGGGCTGGGGTCACAGAAGGGTCCAAATAAAAATTGCGCAATCCCCATAGTTGCACATCCCACATATTGCACATCCCACATATTACACATTCCACATATTACACATTCCACATATTGCACATCCCACATATTGCATATCCCACATATTGCTCATTACACTTATTGTGAAGTTCCCATTACTGCAGTCAAGTCATATTTGAAAAAGCGCTGCAGGAAACATAAATGTTCAAATCATTTCTTAAGTGGGAAGAGTAACCAACACTTTTACTCAAGTAGGAGTACAATTACTTCAATAAAAATATGACTGAAGTAGGAGTAAAAGTGAGCTGCTAGAAAAGTACTCTGAAAAGTGCAATTTCTATAGAAAGTTACTTAAGTAAATGCAACCGAGTACGACCCACCTCTGCTCTCCAGTGTGTTATTTAAAGTCCTGAGCTTATGGGAAAAGTTCAAACTGAAACCTTTGTCGTGCTAAACTTAAACGCGGTGCCTCATGTCGCTGCTTTTACAGGGAGAACAATGGATGCGTTTTAGCTGTAAAAAAAGAAAAAAAGAAGTACTCATAACGTAAAATAAATTAAAAATAAATAAAAATCTCAAGTAAAAGTAAAAAAGTCACATGAAAATCTACTAGTATTAAAAAAGTATTAAAGTACCTATTTAAAAATGTACTTAAAGGGTAAAAAGTGAAAATATTCCGTGCAGATTTTGAGTCTTATAAAGCTTCAAATGCATTACACATTACACATTACAGTGGTTTGCTCAAATTATAACTGCGTAAAAAAATAAACCCTCAGGCTTTTCAGCAGGTCTCAAACAATAAAAAAATACTTTTCACTCGTCAGTCCAGTTCAAAAATGTAGTGCGGTACAAAAGTATAGATACTGTTCTCAATTGTAGTGAAGTAAAAGTAAAAAGTATCCACTGTAAAATGCATTTAAGTACATTCCACTGCCTCCAGAGAGTATCACAGAGGAAACATGATTAGTTAAACACTCACCAGGAAACTGTCTCAAATCACATGTGCTTTGTAAAATGATTAAACTGTTATTTGCTCAAATGATTAAACTGCAGCAGGAACTTGGTCAATAACAGGTTAATCATTTCTGGGGTGGATGGATATGTTTGGACAGATCTGTTTGAACATAATTTCAGATGGAGGGAAGCGGATTATGTAACTCTATATGGGAGCTTTACTTTTCATTATTTATTTGGGCTTTTTATGGCTTCATGTCCTTTTAACTGACAATCACGTTTTTAGGGTTGAATAATGGCACTTCGAAAGCTATTGTGGAAAAAATAATTAAACTTTTGTCTATTTACGCTAACAGAAAAGGTGTCAATCCTCATTCTGAGTTTTTGTTTCACGGTCTCGCTGTTTTGCAGATTTTTTTTTTGTGTAACCGTAGACCATTGTCATTAAATCTCCTCCGTGCCGCGTCGTCCGTACAGTACAGAATGTGTTCAGCCAAATTTATGTAACTTTGGATTTGACGTATATTATTTTATATATTAACATTTATTTGGTTTATTATTATTTTGTACTTATTTTATTAACAATTAATGCCATTTATTATATTATATTGGACACATTATTTACTTTCTTCATAATAATATTGGTTCCTACTTATTGTTTCAGTACAGCGCATTTGAGGAGCGCGCTGATAAAAATGTAACAAGAGTGAACACGCACAGGGCACGCACGAGTTGAAATGAGATAAGTTGTTGAGTAAAGACGAGCTGTAACTGTCCTGCCGTGTTGGTTTATTTAAGCAAAGAAGAGCAAGAAAATACATCAAATTAAATCTAACTGTGACCCGTCAAACCACAGCCTCAAGAGCCTGAAGAGAACAATATATTAATGTCAAATTTACATAAACGTCGGATCACAGTGTGACTCTGAAGTGCTGTATGTTTGCGATTTGTTTTCTCCACGACAAAACCCACAATGTCGATTAAACAATGTCGTTCTGCACCGACAAAGACGCCTACGAAGGTTTGAACTTTGTGTTTAAACGAGAGAGAAATGTGAGAAAATGTTAACGCCTGTGTGAGGAAAGTGTATAAAGTGTGTGGTGAGGGGTTTTACAGACAAAAACATATATACCATATTTTCCGGACTGTAACTTGCACTTTTTTTCATAGTTTGGCCGAGGATACTCAGATGTGATTGTGAAATATATGTTTTTTCTTCATTTTTTGGCTGGTGCAACTTATAACTTATAAAATACGTTAATAATTGTAAAAAAAATAAAGCTGACACTTCGCAGATTTCACCTATTGCGGGTTATTTTGCAATTTGTTTTCTCCCCGACAAAACCCACAATGTCGATGAAACGTTCCGCACCGACAAAGACGCCTACGAAGGTTTGAACTTTGTGAAAGTTTAAACGAGAGAGAAATGTGAGAAAATGTTAACGCCTGTGTGAGAAAAGTGTATAAAGTGTGTGGTGAGGGGTTTTACAGACAAAAACAAAGAATTGTAAAAAATAAAACTGACACTTCACGGATTTCCCCTGTTGCGGATTATTTTTTAGAACGTAACTCCCTGCGATTATAGGAATAAAGAAAGAAAAACGATTTGTAAAGTTTGTCAAACCTGTTCAATTAGAGCAACTAAGATAAGAAACACAATACCAAGCCACAAACCAGACGCGATACTATTTCCTCCATGTGTTTCTGATGCTCACTAAGCAAAAAGACGTGTAAGAATCGTCTTTTAACATTATAAAAAGTAACCTAACTTTTCCCATTTTCTCTCTTTCAGTTTTTCCGTGATAAATTGGGTGAAGCGGATTACAGTGTTGCAGTGAAACAAATTACAGCAGCAAATACTTCACTTACAACAGAAGCTACTCCAACCGCACCTACTACAACCCCCGTGCCATGAACTCCAACTGCAGCTCCACCTCGGGATGCACCAATACCGATACTGATACTTTGGCTTTTCACATCTGTCGATACCCGATACCGTACAGACTGCAAAAGGTTATTTAAAGGTTTATTTTAGTGAACTTACTACAAAACTTATTCAATTGTGTTATTTTTCCAGCAAGTAATGGCTTTGTATGAATAAAAGGTCCAAACATTATGAAAGTTCCAACATTTGCCACTAAAAAGTTTTATAAAATCCAATAGTTGAACCGAAGAAGCGGCTTGGATGAGCAGTGAAACAACTTTTTGTCCAGTTCACAGATTTTACTTTGGCTTTTATTACGGATCTGACCTGAACAACTGAGGGATTACGCAGATAACATCCAAAAAAAAGCCCAACTAAGATATCGTCTGAACTGATACCGTGGAACCGAGACCCCGGATCTGTGCCGATATTCAACGTCAGTATCGGAACGCAGTATTGAATCCCGCTTCCACCTGTAACACGGACATTTTCATCAGCGAGTTCCTTCTACAAGCAAGTGTTTTGGAGCATATTTCAGAATTTAAAAATGCTAGGTCTCATCGTTTCCTGTAAAATGTGAAAAGAAAGTGCACTGTATTGATTTGACTGACGGAGAAATGTTTTAAGAGTATTGTTTTCATATATATGTGACAGAAAAGCAATATAAAGTTACTGTTCTGAAACTATAGTGGTCATTACTGCAGCATTAGTCGTAGAAATGTCTGTGCTTTGTCTAGTCTTTATTTACATGTAGACAAATAAGGATGCACTTCCACGCTGCAGATCAGAGGCAGAGTGCATCCTGCAAGTACAACAAAATAAAAGTCCAAAGTTACCGACATGCTTCATATGAAATAACACAGCCTTTTCTGCATGACGACTCAATTAAATCTACATTTTACAAACCGAGTGATGACAAATGAGCAGAAATTCCCCGCAGTTCTATCTCTCTGCAGTAAACTTCGACTGCATTGCAAACAAAAAGAGCAGTTAGCAGAAAGTATTGTGGGCATCTACTGCAAAGAACTGAAGTTAACTAGACAAAGTTTTAAGAATTAAGATCACTTTAGTCCAGATAATTTAATTTGAACCTGATGCTTGCAGTTTTCTGACATCTCAGTACGTCAAACCTTGCAGATTTCCTCATTTCTCTTTCAAATTCCACTGAATAGACCCCAACTAGAAGGACAATACATTACAAATACACAAAAAGAACATTTATTTCATTTAAGTGCTTCTTTTTATAGACAGGGGATTTAAATGATCGTATAATTTAAGTGGTAGATAATACGCTGTTTAAATGAACAGCCATAGGGCAAATCACGGCGGAAGTTGGAAACCAGCTTGACTACCTTGGTGTTCAGCTGCAGGAGGAGCGCCGCAGAGCTAACAGAACACAGCCAGCAGGGTCAGGCATATAAATTCAGTGGACCACGGAAAATCAGCAGCTATGGAAACAAAGGGGATTTTTTATTTATTAGTTCTAGTCTTTACAGCTTCACCCGCTCAAGGTAAAGATTTACAATACAGATTTTTTTTTTTTTTTTACTAATTTGTGTCTAGTAATGGCAAATAATGACAGGTTTATACTTCACAGTGTTATTTAAAGTAGCATTCATCATAATATAAAGGGCCATTAAAGGACCATTAAAGTTCTAATCCACAGCTATTTATGAAGAGTGTCGGTCACAGGAAAAACTAATAGAAATTATTGTGAAACTTATTAAACACAGATTCAAAATAGATAAATGTACAAGTAAAAAAATATGTCTTTTTAAAATGTATTTTTTTATATTATTATTATTATTATTTATACATTTATTATTATTATTTTTACATTCATTATTATTATTTATACATTTATTATTATTTATACATTTATTATTACTATTATTATTTATACATTTATTATTTTTATTATTATTTTTTTATTTATTTTTTTGTTTTGCAATTGGTGAATTCAGGTGTAACATATCTTATAATATATTTTCAAATCTTTCTCAGCGGCAACAACAGGAATTCCATCAGTCACGACTACATCATCAACCATAACAACTACAACAACTACAGTAGTTGCCACCACAGTCTCTCCACAGCCTACCACAACTACAACCACACCAACTACAAGTACAGCTCCACAAACACTGCTAACTACAACCATTCCAGCTACTACCACAACTGCACCAACCGCAACAACAACTTTGCCTTTGACAACTGCAATAGTCCCAACCACGTTAACTACAGTTTCTCCAATTACAACTACAGCTCCTCCAACCACAACTACAGCGTCACAAACAACAATACTAACTACATCTACAACCATTCCAGCAACTACAAGTGCACCAACCGCAACAACAGCTTTGCCTTTAACAACTACAACTGCTCCAACCGCAACTACAGTGTCACTAACTACTAGTACAGCTCCTCAAACAACAATGTTAACTACAACCGCGCCAACCGCAACAACAACTTCACTTGGAGCAACTACAAATGCCCCAACCACAACAACTACAGTTTCTCCAGTTACAACTATAATTGCTCCAATCACAACTACAGTATCTCAAACTACAAGTACAGCTCCTCAAACAACAATGTTAACTACAACCGCGCCAACCGCAACAACAACTTCACTTGGAGCAACTACAAATGCCCCAACCACAACTACAGTTTCTCCAGTTACAACTATAATTGCTCCAATCACAACTACAGTATCTCAAACTACAAGTACAGCTCCTCAAACAACAATGTTAACTACAACCGCAACAACAACTTCACTTGGAGCAACTACAAATGCCCCAACCACAACAACTACAGTTTCTCCAGTTACAACTATAATTGCTTCAATCACAACTACAGTATCTCAAACTACAAGTACAGCCCCTCAAACAACAATGCTAACTACAGCTACAGCCATTCCAGCTACTACCACGACTGCGCCGGCCATTCCAACAACTACAACCGCATCAACTACAGTTTCTCCGATTGTAACTCCAACTGTACAATCTACAACTAGTGTTTCTCAAGCCACGACTATAAACTCCTTAAATGTAACTACTACGGCTGTTACAAATATAACTACATCTCAACCAACTACAACAATCGCGCAAAACGCAACAACTGTTCCGGCCACAAGTTTTCAAAATACCACAATTTTCAATGCTTCAGAAACAACAGCAAGCGTCACAACTACACTGCCTGTGACTACAACAACTACACCTAACGTAACTGCTAATCTGACCACAGCCATGACAACAACAACCGTCAATATCTCAACTACAACAGGTGCAAGTATAAATTCTACTCTTAATTCAACGATTACTACGACTAGTGTAGCTATAAACAATGAAACAACTACACTCCCTCTGACTACAACAACTACACCTAATGTAACTGCTAATCTGACAACAGCAATGACGACAACAACCGCCAATATATCAATGACAACGAGTACAAGTATAAATTCTACCCTTAATTCAACGATTGCTACTACTACTAGTGTAGCTACGAACAACGCAACAACTACAGGTAACGTAACCACGGCAACAACAGCTGAACCGACCAACTCAACTTTAACTACTGCAACTCCAGCGCTCCAAAACGCGACGACCATGTTTGCTTCGAATATCACAACTACAGTTCCTTCGTCTACTGCAGTACCACCAAACGCAACTACTATTGTTAACTCCAATATGACCACAACGAGTCCTATGATCATACCTACAACAGCGCCCCCTGGAAATGTCACACCAGCCGTATTAACAAATACAACCGCCCTCAACAATTTGTCATCTACCGCGGCTCCGTCGGAAAACGTCACGACTTCTAGCCCTGGAGTTCTAACCACTTTGATGCCAACTGAACCGCCAGGTATGTTTTCTTTACTTAGAGTTGTTTTTAGAGCAAAATGTTTTTTTTATCCCATCAATTTAATTTTTTTTTTTAAATGGGAAAGTGTGTGATGTTGCATAGAAGCCCCACCCAAGCATTTGTTTAGTTTTACATCGTGGCAGCAATAAGCAAGAAAAAGATGACGTTTTTTCTTACTCTACTAAATTAACAATCCATGTAAGCAACTATTCTGGTGGAGGGGAGGGTCTGTAAAACTAGTACTTTGCCTGAAATGTTTCACAATATGGCATTAAACATACATTGAATTGACGCTTTTATTGCAAAGAAAAAAAACGCCTTGAACGACACGCATTCTCGCAGAGCGGTGTGTCACAGATCTAACCTGTAACATGAACGGGTGGCTAGTTTCTGTGGAGATAAATCAGATAAATGCCATATTGCTCCAGGTACGATATTCCAGGGAATTCAGTAAAAACTCCATGGAGACAAGCACGGGCAGACCTCCACCCTAAAAGTTCCTGCCTATGTTCATCAATAATAAAAAACGGCAATGACTTATTTTTTAAAACGCACAGTCTGGCCAGAAAAAAAGTCGCCACCTGGATTTAACTAAGCAAATATGTTGAGGTCACTGCAGTTGGTCCAGTTCAGCAGAATGAGGTCAGCTGACACCGGAATAAACTGAATGACCCGGTTATTCCATCAGTGGATTTGTTCTTCCCTGATGACACGGGCAGATTCCAAGATGACAATGTCAGGATTCAACGGGATCAAATTGTGACAGAGAGAGACAGGGAGCATGAGACAGAGAGAGACAGAGAGAGAGGGAGAGAAGAAGGGAGAGGAAGGGAGGCTGAGAGGGAGAGGGGAGAGAAAGAGAAGCAGAGAGAGAAAGAGAGAGGGAGAAACAGAGGCAGAGAAAGAGATGCAATAGAGAGAGAGAGAAAGCAGAGAGAGAGAGAAACAGAGAGAGAGAGAGAGAGAGAGAGAGAAAGCAGAGAGAGGGGGAGGGAGAAACAGAGGCAGGGAGAGAAATGCACAGAGAGAGCAAGAGAAAGCTGAGAGAGAGAGGGGGGAGGGAGAAACAGAGGCAGGGAGAGAGATGCACAGAGAGAAACAGAGAGAGAGGGAGAGAGAGAGAGGCAAAGTGAGAAAGAGAAGCAGAGAGAAGGAGAAGTAGAAAGAGAGAGACAGACAGAAACAGAGATGCACAGAAAGAGAGAGAGAGGGAAACACAGAAAGAGAAGCAGAGAGGGAGGAGCAGAAAGAGAGAGACAGAGAGAGAGAGACAGAGACAGATGCACACAGAGAGAGAGGAAGAGAAAGAGGGGGAGAGAGAGAGAAAAAGAAGCTGAGAGGAGAATCAAAAAGAGAGAGAGAGGGAGAGACAGACAGAGAGAGATGCGCAGAAAAAGAGAGAGAGAAAGAGGGAGGCAGAGAGAAAAAGAAGCAGAGAGAGAGAGACAGAGACATCATTTTCACACATGGATCGTCCACCACAGAGTCCAGACCTTAACCCCATTGAGAATCTTTGGGATGAGCTGGAGAAGCTTTGAGCAGCGTCAGACTCGACCATCATCAATGTGAGATCAGGGAGGAAAATTAACCAAAATACCAACCAAATATTAGAGTGTGTGACCTTTTTTTTGGTGGCGATTTTTTTCTTTTTTTGTTTTTTTTTGGCCAGGCAGTGTATAAAATAAAAAAATCCTGGTGCTACCATGTTTACAGAGTTTTACATTGTCTTTTGTTGTTCTAATGGTTTTGTTTCCAATAGAGGAGCCTTCATTTGCATTTCTACAAATGACAATGGCATCACCAGATCTGATGAACGATGAAACCGTGATCAAAGCCATCAAACAGGTCAGAGTTCATTCATTTGGCGATGAATCCTACGAATCACATAACGTTTTCTTTTTATTTGCAGTTTTTCAGACTCAGAATGGAGGGTATTGGCCATGTTGTTACAGTGAAAAGCATTCGGAGAGTGTTTCAGACCCCGTAGTGGATTTGGATGGACTTTGCCTCGCACTAATGACTTTTCTGTTGTAATGTTGTGGAAATAGTTGACAGAGTGCACCTTTACAAAACATTTAGCTTCCTTTGTTTTCAGTTCACAGTTCTGAAGATCATGTTACGCAGTATTTGCACAAACACAATGGGAACCAAATTCAAAATGACCAGTTCTAACTACAATGGAATACAAAGGAATTCATCTGCAGCATTTAAAAGTATAACAGTGGGACCAGCTAAATCCAATTCAATGAAAACAACCATGAGATATAGTGAAATATGTATTTTTTAGATTATATTTTTAGTCAATATATTCAGCAATATCATATAGACTTGATGGCTTAAATATGTTGCTGTTGTAAATTGATTTTTAAGTAAAAAGTACTCCAACCTATCGCTCTAACCGCTTCCAAGGGATTTCTGAATTACAGTCCAATGAGCTTCTTCTGGTCTTCCGGTAATTTATTTTAATAGATTATTTTTCCAGACCAAGGTTTAGTTTTGTTGTTTGTTTTCATACCTGACAGATTGTTGAACTGCTCGCTAGCGCTCTTCCTCATAGTGGCCGTGTGACGTTATTGCGTGTCAGCTGATTTCAACAGGTTTTTAAACGGTGGTCGCAGGACGACAGCGCCATCTGCGGTCCAACGTACTGCACTGAATAACTCAAATGTGGTGAATTAAATACCTATTGCCGTCGTAAATGTGTCGATGAAAAACTTTTATAACCGGTAATAATGGTTTATGCTTCATAGGCGTCTAACTGTTCTCCCTCTAAGGCTCGCCATGGCTCTTATTTACTCCATTTCTTGCGACCGCTTAAATTAATAGCCTTCTTTTCATTTTGTAAAGGTAGCTCACAGTAGGCAAAAGGCTGCAAACCCCTGGGATATGTACAGTAAAAAACATAGGACACTGAAAACTATGTATAACTTCTTGACATTACGCTTCGTGCTTGGCTAAGTTAAGCTATACATTTGTGCGTTGTACTTCTCAAGTTTACTTTTTGAACATAAATAGTTTAGAGTAAATGTTTTCTGACAGATTAAACGTAAAAAATGAACAATATCTGGTAAACTATAATAACTATTAATGTTTGTTTAAGTAAAAACCGAAGGCGCAAGGTCAAAGGTCAGACTTACAGTGGAAAGAGCAATGAAAACCTGCGTTAAGTAAAAATATTGTTACGTTAAATTATATTCAAGTATAAGCGAGGTCAATCTGAGGGTATTCATCACATTGTGGAGACTGAAATCTGGGTACAAAGTTACTTCATGGGTCACTTTTGCTTTGTGGGATAAACCACTTAAACCACATGTGTCAAACTCAAGGCCCGTGGGCCAAATGCGGCCCGCCACGTCATTTTATGTGGCCCGCGACAAAGTAAATTAAAAGGTATGACTGTTTTAAAATGTCAGTTTATCATTAGATACACAGTTAAATAGCCATTTTTTCATATCTATGCAAATCCATATGTAATATTTGTAACTTGAATAAGCAATAAATATAGAAACGGTTAATTAACAAGATTCAAAAGTAGTTGCATTTATTTTACATTAAATTTAGTTACATTTAGTGACATTTATTTTACAGTTAGTTACATCTGGCCCTTTGAGAGCGACCATTTTGTTGATGTGGCCCTCTGTGAAAATGAGTTTGACGCCCCTGGTTCAAACATTACATCAACCACATTCTTTAAAAGTTCAGATAAGGGTTTGTTTACGTTAAGGTCACAGTTTAGGTTCCGCCCAATTATGGTTAAGGTTAAGTCCAGGAAGTCGATGTGAATCAATGCGTATGTGCAATTCTTAAATAAGATAAATATAACCACCAGATTTGATTATTATTATGAAAGTTGAAAAGATAAGGCAAAAAGAGAGAGCATTCAAAATGTAATTCAAATGTCAGTCAAATGTACGTATGCATTTGTGTGTATTGCATGTAGAGCAACTCAATAAATCTGAATATGTAAACATAAGCATCATTCTGGGCCATGGTTTTTCCGAGCACGCTTCCACGCCGCACGCTCCTCTGACGTACAACTAAATACTAGAAAAACAAAACAACAGGCATATATTATAAATTACATTAATATTATATTGAAGACGAGCAGCTGAACTATTTTGAATCTGATCTGATATTTGTCACAGATGGGAAAAAATATAAAAAGACTGATGTTTTAATAGGGATTTATGGGGTTAGATAATAATGATAAAAGATAATCCCCATTAAACACTGAATAAAGTCAAATTCTGACCTGTACAGGCGTATTTTAATTTTTCTGGATTTAGTCCCAACATCTGATAAAAGAACCATCAGTGCAAAATATAAAAAGAAAGATAAAACCTTACCACCTTTTTAAGTCAAATCAACCACTGTGGCAAAAATAGAGATCAGTTTGTATACGAATCCAACAAATAATAATAATTTCATAGGAATTCTGCATGGATTCGGTGCCTAAAATCTTATTTTGCTGATATTTACTGTTTATTAGACAATATCTCAACAGCAGTTTTAGTCTTAAAACTAATACAGGTGGGATTTGAAAGGAAATTTTTGCTAGAAATCTAGAAAATCTACAGAGTTTGCATTTCACAGAGGGCCCAGCCGTTTGTCTGTCCTTCAGTGTTCAGAAACAGTTTGTTTTAATTGGGGATTATTTTAGTCAGGTGTTTAATAATGTAATGTTTGTTTACTCGTACATGAGTGAAACACGCCAGTATCATCTCCCAAAAGAATAGATGACCTTCTGGGATTAATAATCTGGTCTAAGAGCTGTGCACCTGATAAAGGCCTGACTTTCAGAATAGTATGTGGTTTGTGAAAGGTTTTTATTCTGCACTCTTCTGTTTTAATGTTAATTTTATGATGATTACACTGGGTTACAAAAAAAACATTTTTGAAAGTTGTCTGTGTTTTTTCAACTGAATTAACCATTTTGCACCGCTGAATCCCAAAATGATATCCATTTTTCTCAGTCAGGTCAGGTTTTTATGCTAATTTGATTTTGAAAAATCCGATCTTCTGACTAAATTGATTACAATTTTGTGACATTATCAGTTGATTTTCTTTAATATTTCTCATCCAGAAAATGTTTTAGGAGATAAAATAGTTTTCTAACAGAATGTATTAATTAAATGTTATGTTGTGTTAATTGATAAAGGTAAGTACATGTAAATTGGAACGTTACGTTATCATTGTGCAAAATTCAGGACATGAACTTCTGTTTCTATGAACCTCTTGAATGCTCAGCAGCAGGGATGTCTCTCTTCAGAGTCCAACAGTAATCACCATCATGACTGCCCCTGCGTCCCTGATACCTGGTCTCCATCTCTTTTATGTCCTGATGGAATCTCTCCACCTGCTCATCACTCAGTGATCCCAGATTTTCAGGAAACCTGAACATTTAGCTCCTTTTGGGAAAAAGGATGTGGAGCATCATCATTAAAACCACACTGGAGGAATCTTTGTCACTGATGTCAGGAACTTCTACAAAGACAGGTACTGGAATTTCATCACAGTGAGCTAGAGGACGACGTGCTGATTCACGGTCAGGATACTTGAGGCTTCGGTTCTTTCTGTTGATCCCAGTCACATCAATAGCCCAGAAGTAGCTACTGATGTCGGCTCCCTCCAAACCATGGGAATTCCAAACTTCAGACAACTTCTCTTTCCTTTAGTCCACTGACGCAGACACTCGGTGCATGACTTGCCATGTGTGGCGCCCAAGCTTCATCTTGGTCACCAAGTTTAATCCCAAAATAATCATGGTAAGCACGCTTTATGAAACTTGTGACTTGATTCCTGTTAGGAACATTGGTGTATTCACCGCAGATGTAGCAGAATATGTCAGGCTTATTTTTGCAAGATCTTCTAGTCGAAGCCATTTCATTCACTTGTAATATAAAAAAAAACAATTTGTCATAAGTTGGCACATGCAAAATCTTCAGAATTTGTTTATAGCGAGAAATATAACAGAATTTTGCATCATATGACGTGAAAATACTCATACATGTAAACAAAATCGTCCAAAAACAAATATGTAGCTTAGTTCAGAACGTTGACCTGATTGAGCAAAACCAATGTGATTTTTGGATTCAGCACATCAAAATTATCCTAAATGAGCTAAAAAATCTTGGACAATAAATTTAGTGTTGACCGGTGTTATTTGTGATGTTTAGATTTGTGTGATTTTAATGTCCTTCTTATTCTGTGAAGCACTTTGAATGACTTTGTATGCTAATTGTGCTATACAAATAACCTCGCCTTGCGTCCAGTAGAGGGCTCTAGAGATCTTTTCTCAGTCAACATGTGCTGGGATTGGTACTTCACAGCACTAAACAAACTCAAGTCAAATATTTATCAAATCGAAATAACTGAAACTTTGCTTTTTAATGCATTCTTAAATCAAAACTACTCGGAAATGAAATAAATAATAAATATTAATCAAAAGATAAGACAAAAAGGACGCTGAATGAATGTTCCCTGCAGCTGCTGTGTCAAACTCAAGGCCCACGAGCCAAATGTGGCCCACCGTGTCGATATATGTGGCCCACAACAAGATAAATTAAAAGCCACAACTGTTTTAAAATGTCAGTTTATCAGGAGATATTCAGTTATACAGCCATATTTTTTTACATCAATGGAAACGCACAAGCAATATTTGTAACGTCAATAAGAAATAAATACAAAAACTGTTAATAAATAAGTTCGAAAAATAAAAGGAGCTACATTTATTTTACATTACATCTGGCCTTTTGAGAGGAACCATTTTGCTGACGTGGCCCTCGGGGAAAATGTGTTTGACCCCCCTGTTGTAAGGTATCTACATCTAGCAGTGCAGATTGTACCATTAGTAAATCAAAATACCAGTTTGATGAAGTAAATAACACCCTCATCTTATCCGTCCCGTAGAGTCCTTTACTTCTAACTTCATGTTTCAGACTCTCTTACACCAAAAAAGAATATTCTTACATACCGGAAAGACACCTTTTTGTGAGCGTGGGTAGTACTCAGTCATGTTTACTTGAGTAGCTGTAATTTTAATAGTTTTATGACATATATTTTACTCCTAAAACAGCATACTCTGCGATGGTAAGCAGGTAATCCAACTACAGCTCCCCTGGAATCGACCGACAAGCGCGGCAGCACCGTCGGCCCCCCTCAAACCTCCACCGATCACTAAACCCACACATCACATACGTTCTAGGCAAGGTGAGCGCAGCATCTTGCCTAAAGACACAATAAAAATAACTTACAAACAGGGCCCCGACTGTTTACTTCCTGAAATGACATGAGATCGAACGCTGACAAGGTGGTACGGTGACACTACTCATGGAAGTTCTCAAACTTTAGACTTTAGAATAAAAAAAAAAGAATTCTCTTTTAAGTCTTGTAATGCGTTTTGTGATTTTAATGTAATCAGCTGGTGATCATAAAGGAATCCCATTTACCCTAAAGTCTGGGTGGATGATTTCTGGGCAGATGAGTTGATTACAGTGGTGGGTAAAAGTGATGTTTAGGTCAAGTGTTCATCTACATTCAGATCCAGTTCTTGACATTTGTAACGTCAACCTGTCCGTGGACTACAGGTGGAAATTAACATGTTTTGCTATAACCTTTTCTTTTTTGGTCAATGTAATATTGTGCCATACCAGGAATTACTATTCAAGAGCTGATAAACACGTGGTATAACTAGTTTCACCGGGTTAGTCATAGTTACAGGATTAGCATCATAGTTACAAGGTTTAGGTGCAGCATATGCCTTTTAAACAAATGCAGCCTGTGTTTGGACTGGCCACATAGAAATAAAAAAAAATATCTGCACAAAATGGATGGACCAATAGAAAAAATGGATGTTTGTTTGATAATATTGTTTGGATTATCCTTGGTGACTCCTGGAAAAGGTATACACTTCTTTTACTCAAATGCTTGCTTGTTACTGCAACCAAATGGTATTAAGCTTTAAGTATTTTAATCGTTTTTGTGGTATAAAAATATACTGTAAAAACTAGGGACATGACAGAACAAAGTAAACAAATTTATGATAGCAGTTAATTTAGATAAATTACATTATTTTCTTAATTATAATGCACCAAACGGGCAATGTAGACACAGCATAGTTAAAACTTTAAAACATTGGATAAAAGATTAACTATAACCATAACTACCGCAACAACAACCACCACGGAGCCTCGGCAAATCATCACCACAAGCGGGCCTCTGACAAGTACCACTACCACGGAGCCTCCGACAAGTACCACTACCACGGAGCCTCCGACAAGTCCCACTACCACGGAGCCTCCGACAAGTACCACTACCACGGAGCCGCCGACAAGTACCACTACCACAGAGCCTCCGACAAGTACCACTACCACAGAGCCTCCGACAAGTACCACTACCACAGAGCCTTTGACAAGTACCACTACCACAGAGCCTCTGACAAGTACCACTACCACAGAGCCTTCGACAAGTACCACGACCACAGAGCCTCTGACAAGTACCACTACCACGGAGCCTCTGACAACTACCACGGAGCCTCTGACAAGTACCACTACCACAGAGTCACCGACAACTACCACTACCACAGAGCCTCCGACACGTACCACTACCACGGAGCCTCTGACAACTACCACTACCACAAAGCCTCTGACAAGTACCACTACCACGGAGCCTCTGACAACTACCACTACCACAGAGCCTCTGACAAGTACCACTACCACAGAGCCTCCGACAAGTACCACTACCACAGAGCCTCCGACAAGTACCACTACCACAGAGCCTCTGACAAGTACCACTACCACAGAGCCTCTGACAAGTACCACCACCACAGAGCCTCTGACAAGTACCAGAAATGTTTTTGTAACCTTGGACAGATCTGTGCGTTGCCACAATTCTCTTACATAGACAGATGTGTGGCCTTCCTAATCACGTCCAATCAGTTTAATCAAACACAGCTGGACTCCAATGAAGGTATAGAACCATCTCAAGGATGATCAGAAGAAATGGACAGCACCAGTGTTTTTCTTTTTTAATAAATCTGCAAAAGATTCAACAATTTTGTGTTTCTCTGTCAATATGGGGCACTGTGTGTACATTGAGGGGAAAAAATGAATGATTTTAGCAAATGGCTGCAATATAACAAAAAGTGGAAAAATTTAAGGGGGTCTGAATACTGTCCCGTAACTACTCACAATTACTGACTAAATACTTTTTTGCCCCACTGTACACTGAAACAAACACACCTGTTTTTAGAGTTTGTTAGGTCTAATGTCTTCACTCTACATACTTTTTGCCCAGGTGACAGAATTGAAAATCTCACTACGGATCCTACTTGGATGACCGAGGCATTACACAAACCTTTTTAATGTATGTTTTTTTGTTTTGTTTTTTTCAATTTAATAATCTAAAACCTTTCAAGGACCAAATGGCAAATGTTCAGAATATTTCTCTTCATTGTGTGGTGGAGACGGGATTATTCAGCCGTTGAATGTGTTGGAGAAACATAAGGAAACGGCTCTGTCCATAACGGTCACCGGCCAGAGAAAGGTAAGTCTTTGTGGGTCGGGGCTAATTCTAATGCTAATTTCCAAGCTTAATTATAAAATATATTGAAATAACCCCACTGACTGAAATAATCAACACCTAAAAATAATTGAGTCATCCTTACAACGAATTTACTTTTTTTGGATTAGCACTGACACATTAAGATGTACCTTTCTAAAAGTAGAAATGTCCTACGGTGAAGTTTTCCTCACATTTGCAAAGTGTTTAACATCTGTCATTATTTACAGGTTTTAGTGCAATTCTATTAACAAAAAAAAAACTGAAGCCATTGCATTATACCGGAAATGATTAGAACTACCCAGCGTGACTCTGACTTTCTGTAAGCGCTTACATTTTTGAGTGGGAGGAGGATTTGTTGACAAATTATTGATATATAATTGTTTTAGCAATTAAGGGCTGATCTTTTAAACATGCATGTACGAAACTAGTTTGACAGGATTAGTTTAATCATCTTTGAAGGTGCAGCATACAACTTTTAGACATATGTACCCAGCTGACTATGAGAAACAGATGGCTGTGTTTGGACTGGCCACCAAAATCTGCAGCAATGGACAAAATGGATCTATATTTGATAGTATTATTTGGATTATCTTTGGTGACTACTGGGAAAGGTAAATACTTCCTTCTCCTGCTCATATGTTTGGTTGTTATAGTTTGTTTTGTTTGCTTATTTATATATCACTTTTTTTAAAGTTCAGTTTATTTAAACCAATATTACAGCCAAAGATTTAAAAACACGTGTATAATGAACAGCAGTTATGTGCGTGGGAGTGGTAGGAACCAAAAAAAAACATAAGTAAATCATGATCAAAGATAGAAAAGTAACAAGACAATTTACTTCTGTGCTTTTAACATATCACTTTTATCGCTTTAATAACTCAAATATGGCAACACATCAGTTATTGAACAGATTTGTATATTGACAGTGACACTGGGGTTTCTAGAATGTCTCTAGAAACCCAATTTAAAATTGCTCACAAATTCTCTTGTATAAAGGTATATGCAGCTTATCACAGATTGTATTGTAGAATAATATTGGAATAATCATAAATAAAAAATAATTAAATAAATACAATATATGCTGTCTAAACCAGACTGAGAGACTTATCCATACGTTTGTGTCCGGTAGGTTAGACAACAGCTCACTTGCCTGTCCAAATTAGCGGTAAGACAGGACCTGAGCAGCAGCATTCTGGATGTATTGCAACTGACTAGAACCAGGAAGTCTCTCTATAGCACCAAAGTACATCTTGACATGTTAAGGCCATGTGACGCATCTCGCTCCTGCTGGCGAGTGTGAAGATGCGATACAGCCTTCCACTTTCACAATGTTTAAATCCAGGCTTAAAATGGTTCTGTTTAGTTGTGTATATGACTGAAAGGGTTTTAAATGTATAATGATTATTTATTTATTTATTTATTATTTATGTCTTTCTTATTTTGTAAAGCACTTTGAATTACTTTGTGAATGAATGCCTTTATTCCTAACCTTTATTAACGTAACAAGTGATTTTAAATGGCAAGTTCTGTTTTACGTTCACATCTTCAGTTAAGTTCACTTCATACTTCATGTTCCTTTCCAGCACAGTCATTAATTTAGTTCAATAAAATATTGTTCAGTCTATGTAACTTATTTAAAATGGGATGTTACACAGTTGTCTTTATAGTTTACATACAAAATCAAAACAGCAGCTCCCAAAAAGGGCCATTGATGGAGAGAAATGTTTGTTAGTTTTCACTATAGTTTAACTTGGTGAGAGAAGAGCCAGGGCCACTGAACATACCCCTGGACGTAAATCATTTTTTAAAACAGCAGAAGCTTTTACTTTCTAACTCTTGTGCATTTTTATACTTATTTTCGCTTAACCAACACAAGAATCAGCAAAGAGGAAGAACAGGCAACATAAGTCTTTTTTATTATAATTATTGCAATGCAGTGTTGTTTTTTATTGCACCATTTTATGGTAAACACGTCAACTCTCAGTTTGAAACATAAAAAAAAAAAAAAAAACCTTAGCCATGGTTAGTTCTTTCTGTGATTAGTTTGTTGTTAAATTGAGTTCCCAAATTGGCATTGTTGTATAATTGAATATAAAAAAGAGGCAGTCTTTGACTTCCAAAAGATTCAGATCCTATAAAAAAGCTCAAAGTCCCATCACTAGAGCCATTTTTTCACAAGCTGAACTGTCAAGCACACTGAGGATGCCAATGCTGTCATCACATTGACAACAAATGAGACACCATAAAGGTGATGTGGTGCCACCTGATGTGGGGCCACAACGTGGCACTAAAAATAATTTTTATTGGCAACCATAATGCTATATATCACATAGATTTCAAACATATTATAGAAACTGTGTCTAATAACTGATTTCTTATGAACACATACTATTTTCTGTCAGTTAAATAGACACAAAAACGATTATACATTTATCTGTAAAACCATATTTATGTCATTGTAAAAGCAGAATATCATGGTAAATGGTATCAAAAGATTTAGAAAGGTCTAAAAACACAAATCACTGCAAATTCACCTGAAGCTGAATGAACTCAATCACTAATATCTGCAAGCAGAATTAGAGCAATATAAGAGGAATTATTTTTTTCTAAATCAATGCTGATTAAAATGCAAGATCCCATTTGTAACCAGGTATTAAAGAAGTCTATTTTATGAAGTTAAAGTAAAATAAAGAAAGTGGCAAGACTTATGAATGGCAATGATTGGAGAAAGATGTTTGGTCACCATTTTCACAAATATGAAACTTTTAAAACTTTTTCTATCTTTAGGTCAGACAACCACGATAGCTACTCTAACCACAAAAACAACCGCTACAACAACCACGACAGATGTTCCAACAACCACAACAGTCACTCCTACCACAACGGCGGCAAAAACAACCACAACGGCCACACCAACAGCCACCACAGCGGCACCAACAACCACGACGGCCACACCAAAAACCACAACAGCCACTCCAATTACAACCACAACGGCCGCACCAACATCCACAGCGGTGCCAGCAACCACGACCGTCACACCAACAACAACTACAGCAGTGCCAACAACAACCACTACTACTGCATTAACAACCACGACAGACGCGGCAACAACCACGACAACTGCTCCAACTACAACTACAGCAGTGCCAACAACCACAATAGCCACTCCAACAACCACAACAGCCGCGGCAATAACCACGACAGTCGCTCCGACAACCACGACACCTAAAACAACCACAACAGCCACGACAGCCGTGATAACAACCAGTACAGATGCTCTAACAACAACCACAGCAGTACCAACGACGACGACGGCTGCACCAACAACCACAGAAGCGCCAACAACCACAACAGCCACTCCAACAACAACCACAGCGGCGCCAACAACTACAACAGCCGCTCCAACAACAACCACAACAGACGCATCAACAACAACTACAGTAGTGCCAACAACAACCACAGCGGCACCAACAATCACAACTGCCAATCCAACAACTTCCACAACGGTGCTAACAACCATGTCGGACGCTCCAACTACAACCACAAGGGTGCCAACAACCACAATAACCACTCCAACCACCACAACAACTGCTCCAACAACCACGACCGTTGCTCCAACAACCACAACAGTGGATCCAACAACCACGACAGTGGATCCAACAACCACGACAGTCACTCCAACAACCACGACAGTCACTCCAACAACCACAACAACCGCTCCAACAACTACAACGGCCACACCAACAACCACAACACCTGCCCCAACGACAACCACAGAAGCACAAACAACCACGACAGTCGCTCCAACAACACCAACAACCACGACGGTCGCTCCAGCAACCACAACAGCTGCTCCTACAACAACCACAGAAGCGTCAACAACAACAGCGGCACCAACAACCACAACCGCTGCTCCATCAACCACGACAACTGCTCCAACAACTACCACAGCGGCGCTGACAACAACCATGATGGTCGCTCCAATAACCACAACAGCCGCTCCTACAACAACCACAGAAGCATCAACAACCACAACGGCCGCTCCATCAACCACAACAACCGCTCCAACACCCACGACAACTGCTCCAACAACCACGACGGCCGCTCCAACAACCACAACAGCCACGCCAACAACCACAACGGCCGCACCAACAACTACGACGGCCGTGCCAAGCACCACGACGGCAGCGGCAATAACCACTGCGATGCCAACAACCATGACGGTGGCTCCAACAACCACGACGGCTGCACCAACAACCACGACGGCCGCTTCAACAACTACCACAATGGCACCAACAACCACGACGGCTGCACCAACAACCACAACCGCTGCTCCAACAACAACCACAGAAGCGTCAACAACAACAGCAGTGGCAACAACCACAATGGACGCTCCATCAACCACGACAACTGCTCCAACAACTACCACAATGGCGCCAACAACCACAACAGCCGCTCCAACAACAACCACAGAAGCGCCGACAACCTCAACGGACGCTCCATCAACCACGACAACTGCTCCAACAATTACCACAACGGCGCCAACAACCACGACGGATGCTCCAACAACCACAACAGCTGCTCCAACAACAACCACAGAAGCGCCAACAACCACGACGGCCGCATCAACAACCACAACAGCTGCTCCAAGCACCACGACAGCAGCGGCAACAACCACTACAGCTACTCCAACAACCACTGTGGTGCCAACAACCACAACGGCTGCACCAACAACCACAACAGCCACTCCAACAACAACCACAACAGCCACGGCAACAGCCACGGCAACAACCACGACGGCCGCTTCAACAACTACCACAATGGCGCCAACAACAACCACAGAAGCACCAACAACCAGTACAGTCACTCCAACAACCACAGCGGTGCCAACAACCACAACAGCTGCACCAACAACCACAACAGCCGCTCCAACAACAACCACAGAAGCGTCAACAACAACAGCGGCGGCGACAACCACAACGGATGCTCCATCAACCACGACAACTGCTCCAACAGCTACCACAACGGCGCCAACAACCACGACGGCTGCGGCAACAACCACAACAGCCGCTCCAACAACAACCACGCCGACAACCTCAACGGACGCTCCATCATCGACAACTGCTCCAACAGCTACCACAACTGCTCCAACAACTACCAAAACGGCGCCAACAACCACAACAGCTGCTCCAACAACAACCACAGAAGTGCCAACAACCACGACGGCCGCACCAAAAACCACAACAGCTGCTCCAAGCACCACAACAGCCGCACCAACAACCACGACAGCCGCACCAACAACCACGACAGCCGCACCAACAACCACAACAGCCGCTACAACAACTACGACAACTGCTCCAACAACTACCACAGCGGCGCCGACAACCACGACGGTCGCTCCAACAACCACAACAGCCGCTCCTACAACAACCACAGAAGCGCCAACAACAACATCGGCACCAACAACCACAACCGCCGCTCCATCAACTACGACAACTGCTCCAACACCTAACACAATGGCACCAACAACCACGACGGCCGCTTCAACAACAACCACAGACGCGTCAACAACAGCGGTGGCAACAACCACAACGGACGCTCTATCAACCACGACAACTGCTCCAACAACTACCACAACGGCGCCAACATCCACGACGGATGCTCCAACAACCACAACAGCTGCTCCAACAACAACCACAACAGCTGCTCCAAGCACCACGACAGCAGCGGCAACAACCACTACAGCCACTCCAACAACCACTGTGGTGCCAACAACCACGACGGCTGCACCAACAACAACAGCCACTCCAACAACAACCACAGCGGCGCCGACATCAATCACGACGGTCGCTCCAACAACCACAACAACCGCTCCAACATCCACAGAAGCGCCAACAACAACAGCCACACCGACAACTACAACGACCTCTCCAACAACCACGAAGTCGGCCACGAAGTCGGTTGATGGAGCTTCAACGGAAGCTCCATCAACCACGACAACTGCTCAAACAATTACCACAACGGCGCCAACAACCACGACGGATGCTCCAACAACCACAACAGCTGCTCCAACAACAACCACAGAAGCGCCAACAACAACCACAACAGCCACGGCAACAGCCACGGCAACAACCACGACGGCCGCTTCAACAACTACCACACAGGCGCCAACAACCACAACAGCTGCTCCAACAACAACCGAAGAAGCACCAACAACCAGTACAGTCACTCCAACAACCACAGCGGTGACAACAACCACAACAGCTGCACCAACAACCACAACAGCCGCTCCAACAACAACCACAGAAGCGTCAACAACAACAGCGGCGGCGACAACCACAACGGACGCTCCATCAACCACGACAACTGCTCCAACAGCTACCACAACGGCGCCAACAACCACGACGGCTGCGGCAACAACCACAACAGCCGCTCCAACAACAACCACAGAAGCGTCAACAACAACAGCGGCGGTGACAACCACAACGGACGCTCCATCGACCACGACAACTGCTCCAACAGCTACCACAACGGCGCCAACAGCTAAGACAACGGCGCCAACAACCACGACGGCTGCGGCAACAACCACGCCGACAACCTCAACGGACGCTCCATCATCGACAACTGCTCCAACAGCTACCACAACTGCTCCAACAACTACCACAACGGCGCCAACAACCACAACAGCTGCTCCAACAACAACGACGGCCGCACCAACAACCACAAAAGCTGCTCCAAGCACCACAACAGCCACGACAACGACAGCCGCACCAACAACCACGACAGCCGCACCAACAACCACGACAGCCGCAACAACAACAACCACAGAAGCAACAACAACCAGTACAGTCACTCCAACAACCACAGCGGTGCCAACAACCACAACAGCTGCACCAACAATCACAACAGCCGCTCCAACAACAACCACAGAAGCGTCAACAACAACAGCGGCGGCGACAACCACAACGGACGCTCCATCAACCACGACAACTGCTCCAACAGCTACCACAACGGCGCCAACAGCTACCACAACGGCGCCAACAACCACGACGGCTGCGGCAACAACCACAACAGCCGCTCCAGCAACAACCACGCCGACAACCTCAACGGACGCTCCATCATCGACAACTGCTCCAACAGCTACAACTGCTCCAACAACTACCACAACGGCGCCAACAACCACAACAGCTGCTCCAACAACAACCACAGACGCGCCAACAACAACGACGGCCGCACCAACAACCACAACAGCTGCTCCAAGCACCACAACAGCCACACCAACGACAACGACAGCCGCACCAACAACCACGACAGCCGCACCAACAACCACGACAGCCGCACTAACAACCACAACAGCCGCTACAACAACTACGACAACTGCTCCAACAACTACCACAGCGGCGCCGACAACCACGACGGTCGCTCCAACAACCACAACAGCCGCTCCTACAACAACCACAGAAGCGCCAACAACAACATCGGCACCAATAACCACAACCGCCGCTCCATCAACCACGACAACTGCTCCAACAGCTACCACAACGGCGCCAACAACCACGACGGCTGCGGCAACAACCACAACAGCCGCTCCAACAACAACCACGCCGACAACCTCAACGGACGCTCCATCATCGACAACTGCTCCAACAGCTACCACAACTGCTCCAACAACTACCACAACGGCGCCAACAACCACAACAGCTGCTCCAACAACAACCACAGGAGCGCCAACAACAACGACGGCCGCACCAACAACCACAACAGCTGCTCCAAGCACCACAACAGCCACACCAACGACAACGACAGCCGCACCAACAACCACGACAGCCGCTACAACAACTACGACAACTGCTCCAACAACTACCACAGCGACGCCGACAACCACGACGGTCGCTCCAACAACCACAACAGCCGCTCCTACAACAACCACAGAAGCGCCAACAACAACATCGGCACCAACAACCACAACCGCCGCTCCATCAACCACGACAACTGCTCCAACAACTACCACAATGGCGCCAACAACCACAACAGCCGCTCCAACAACAACCACAGAAGCGCCGACAACCTCAACGGACGCTCCATCAACCACGACAACTGCTCCAACAATTACCACAACGGCGCCAACAACCACGACGGATGCTCCAACAACCACAACAGCTGCTCCAACAACAACCACAGAAGTGCCAACAACCACGACGGCCGCATCAACAACCACAACAGCTGCTCCAAGCACCACGACAGCAGCGGCAACAACCACTACAGCTACTCCAACAACCACTGTGGTGCCAACAACCACGACGGCTGCACCAACAACCACAACAGCCACTCCAACAACAACCACAACAGCCACGGCAACAGCCACGGCAACAACCACGACGGCCGCTTCAACAACTACCACAATGGCGCCAACAACAACCACAGAAGCACCAACAACCAGTACAGTCACTCCAACAACCACAGCGGTGCCAACAACCACAACAGCTGCACCAACAACCACAACAGCCGCTCCAACAACAACCACAGAAGCGTCAACAACAACAGCGGCGGCGACAACCACAACGGATGCTCCATCAACCACGACAACTGCTCCAACAGCTACCACAACAACGCCAACAACCACGACGGCTGCGGCAACAACCACAACAGCCGCTCCAACAACAACCACGCCGACAACCTCAACGGACGCTCCATCATCGACAACTGCTCCAACAGCTACCACAACTGCTCCAACAACTACCAAAACGGCGCCAACAACCACAACAGCTGCTCCAACAACAACCACAGAAGTGCCAACAACCACGACGGCCGCACCAAAAACCACAACAGCTGCTCCAAGCACCACAATAGCCGCTACAACAACTACGACAACTGCTCCAACAACTACCACAGCGGCGCCGACAACCACGACTGTCGCTCCAACAACCACAACAGCCGCTCCTACAACAACCACAGAAGCGCCAACAACAACATCGGCACCAACAACCACAACCGCCGCTCCATCAACTACGACAACTGCTCCAACACCTAACACAATGGCACCAACAACCACGACGGCCGCTTCAACAACTACCACAATGGCACCAACAACCACGACGGCTGCACCAACAACCACAACCGACGCTCCAACAACAACCACAGAAGCGTCAACAACAACAGCGGTGGCAACAACCACAATGGACGCTCCATCAACCACGACAACTGCTCCAACAACTACCACAATGGCGCCAACAACCACGACAGCCGCTCCCACAACAACCACAGACGCGTCAACAACAGCGGTGGCAACAACCACAACGGACGCTCTATCAACCACGACAACTGCTCCAACAACTACCACAACGGCGCCAACATCCACGACGGATGCTCCAACAACCACAACAGCTGCTCCAACAACAACCACAACAGCTGCACCAAGCACCACGACAGCAGCGGCAACAACCACTACAGCCACTCCAACAACCACTGTGGTGCCAACAACCACGACGGCTGCACCAACAACAACAGCCAATCCAACAACAACCACAGCGGCGCCGACATCAATCACGACGGTCGCTCCAACAACCACAACAACCGCTCCAACATCCACAGAAGCGCCAACAACAACAGCCACACCGACAACTACAACGACCTCTCCAACAACCACGAAGTCGGCCACTCCAACAACAACCACAGAACTGACAACTGCTCCAACAGCTACCACAACTGCTCCAACAACTACCACAACGGCGCCAACAACCACAACAGCTGCTCCAACAACAACCACAGAAGCGCCAACAACAACGACGGTCGCACCAACAACCACAACAGCTGCTCCAAGCACCACAACAGCCACACCAACGACAACGACAGCCGCACCAACAACCACGACAGCCGCTACAACAACTACGACAACTGCTCCAACAACTACCACAGCGACGCCGACAACCACGACGGTCGCTCCAACAACCACAACAGCCGCTCCTACAACAACCACAGAAGCGCCAACAACAACATCGGCACCAACAACCACAACCGCCGCTCCATCAACCACAACAGCCACGGCAACAACCATGACGGCAACACCAACAACCACGACGGCCGCTTCAACAACTACCACAATGGCACCAACAACCACGACGGCTGTACCAACAACCACAACAGTTGCTTCAACAACTACCACAATGGCACCAACAACCACGACGGCTGTACCAACAACCACAACAGTTGCTCCAACAACAACCACAGAAGCGCCAACAACAACAGCGGTGGCAACAACCACAATGGCCGCTCCATCAACCACGACAACTGCTCCAACAACTACCACAATGGCACCAACAACTACGACAACTGCTCCAACAACTACCACAGCGGCGCCGACAACCACGACAGCCGCACCAACAACCACGACAGCCGCACCAACAACAACCACAGAAGCACCAACAACCAGTACAGTCACTCCAACAACCACAGCGGTGCCAACAACCACAACAGCTGCACCAACAATCACAACAGCCGCTCCAACAACAACCACAGAAGCGTCAACAACAACAGCGGCGGCGACAACCACAACGGACGCTCCATCAACCACGACAACTGCTCCAACAGCTACCACAACGGCGCCAACAACCACGACGGCTGCGGCAACAACCACAACAGCCGCTCCAACAACAACCACAGAAGCGTCAACAACAACAGCGGCGACGACAACCACAACGGACGCTCCATCAACCACGACAACTGCTCCAACAGCTACCACAACGGCGCCAACAGCTACCACAACGGCGCCAACAACCACGACGGCTGCGGCAACAACCACAACAGCCGCTCCAACAACAACCACGCCGACAACCTCAACGGACGCTCCATCATCGCCAACTGCTCCAACAGCTACCACAACTGCTCCAACAACTACCACAACGGCGCCAACAACCACAACAGCTGCTCCAACAACAACCAAAGAAGCGCCAACAACAACGACGGCCGCACCAACAACCACAACAGCTGCTCCAAGCACCACAACAGCCACACCAACGACAACGACAGCCGCACCAACAACCACGACAGCCGCACCAACAACCACGACAGCCGCACCAACAACCACAACAGCCGCTACAACAACTACAACTGCTCCAACAACTACCACAGCGGCGCCAACAGCCACGACGGCTGCGGCAACAACCACAACAGCCGCTCCAACAACAACCACAGAAGCGTCAACAACAACAGCGGCGACGACAACCACAACGGACGCTCCATCAACCACGACAACTGCTCCAACAGCTACCACAACGGCGCCAACAGCTACCACAACGGCGCCAACAACCACGACGGCTGCGGCAACAACCACAACAGCCGCTCCAACAACAACCACGCCGACAACCTCAACGGACGCTCCATCATCGACAACTGCTCCAACAGCTACCACAACTGCTCCAACAACTACCACAACGGCGCCAACAACCACAACAGCTGCTCCAACAACAACCAAAGAAGCGCCAACAACAACGACGGCCGCACCAACAACCACAACAGCTGCTCCAAGCACCACAACAGCCACACCAACGACAACGACAGCCGCACCAACAACCACGACAGCCGCACCAACAACCACGACAGCCGCACCAACAACCACAACAGCCGCTACAACAACTACAACTGCTCCAACAACTACCACAGCGGCGCCGACAACCACGACGGTCGCTCCAACAACCACAACAGCCGCTCCTACAACAACCACAGAAGCGCCAACAACAACATCGGCACCAATAACCACAACCGCCGCTCCATCAACCACGACAACTGCTCCAACAGCTACCACAACGGCGCCAACAACCACGACGGCTGCGGCAACAACCACAACAGCCGCTCCAACAACAACCACGCCGACAACCTCAACGGACGCTCCATCATCGACAACTGCTCCAACAGCTACCACAACTGCTCCAACAACTACCATAACGGCGCCAACAACCACAACAGCTGCTCCAACAACAACCACAGAAGCGCCAACAACAACGACGGCCGCACCAACAACCACAACAGCTGCTCCAAGCACCACAACAGCCACACCAACGACAACGACAGCCGCACCAACAACCACGACAGCCGCTACAACAACCACGACAACTGCTCCAACAACTACCACAATGGTGCCAACAACCACGACAGCCGCTCCAACAACAACCACAGACGCGTCAACAACAGCGGAGGCAACAACCACAACGGACGCTCCATCAACCACGACAACTGCTCCAACAACTACCACAACGGCGCCAACATCCACGACGGATGCTCCAACAACCACAACAGCTGCTCCAAGCACCACGACAGCAGCGGCAACAACCACTACAGCCACTCCAACAACCACTGTGGTGCCAACAACCACGACGGCTGCACCAACAACAACAGCCACTCCAACAACAACCACAGCGGGGCCGACAACAATCACGACGGTCGCTCCAACAACCACAACAACCGCTCCAACATCCACAGAAGCGCCAACAACAGCCACACCGACAACTACAACGACCTCTCCAACAACCACGACGTCGGCCACTCCAACAACAACCACAGAAGCAACAACCACGACGGTGGCTCCAACAACCACAACAGCCGTGCGAACAACCACGACGACTGCACCAACAACCACCACAACGGCGCCAATTACAACTACAGAAGAACCAACAACCAGTACAGTCGCTCCAACAACCACAGCGGTGCCAACAACAACCACAGATGCTCCAACAACCACAACAGCTGCACCAACAACCACAACAGCCACAGCAACAACCACAACGGCAACACCAACAACCACGACGGCCGCTTCAACAACTACCACAATGGCACCAACAACCACGACGGCTGTACCAACAACCACAACAGTTGCTTCAACAACTACCACAATGGCACCAACAACCACGACGGCTGTACCAACAACCACAACAGTTGCTTCAACAACTACCACAATGGCACCAACAACCACGACGGCCGCTTCAACAACTACCACAATGGCACACACAACCACGACGGCTGCACCAACAACCACAACCGACGCTCCAACAACAACCACAGAAGCGTCAACAACAACAGCGGTGGCAACAACCACAATGGACGCTCCATCAACCACGACAACTGCTCCAACAACTACCACAATGGCGCCAACAACCACGACAGCCGCTCCCACAACAACTCCAACAACTACCACAACGGCGCCGACAACCACAACAGCTGCACCAACAACCACAACAGCCGCTCCAACAACCACAACAGCCGCTCCAACAACAACCACAGAAGCGTCAACAACAACAGCGGTGGCAACAACCACAACGGACGCTCCATCAACCACGACAACTGCTCCAACAACTACCACAATGGCGCCAACAACCACGACAGCCGCTCCCACAACAACCACAGATGCGTCAACAACAGCGGTGGCAACAACCACAACGGACGCTCCATCAACCACGACAACTGCTCCAACAACTACCACAACGGCGCCAACATCCACGACGGATGCTCCAACAACCACAACAGCTGCTCCAACAACAACCACAGAAGCGCCAACAACCACAGAAGCGCCAACAACCACGACGGCCGCACCAACAACCACAACAGCTGCTGCAAGCACCACGACAGCAGCGGCAACAACCACTACAGCCACTCCAACAACCACTGTGGTGCCAACAACCACGACGGCTGCACCAACAACAACAGCCACTCCAACAACAACCACAGCGGTGCCGACAACAATCACGACGGTCGCTCGAACAACCACAACAACCGCTCCAACATCCACAGAAACGCCAACAACAACAGCCACACCGACAACTACAACGACCTCTCCAACAACCACGACGTCGGACACTCCAACAACAACCACAGAAGCATCAACAACCACGACGGTGGCTCCAACAACCACAACAGCCGTGCGAACAACCACGACGACTGCACCAACAACCACCACAATGGCGCCAACAACCACAACAGCTGCGCCAATTACAACTACAGAAGCACCAACAACCAGTTCAGTCGCTCCAACAACCACAGCGGTGCCAACAACAACCACAGATGCTCCAACAACCACAACAGCTGCACCAACAACCACAACAGCCACGGCAACAACCACGACGGCCGCTCCATCAACCACGACAACTGCTCCAACAACTACCACAGAAGCGCCAACAACCACGACGGCCGCACCAACAACCACAACAGCTGCTCCAAGCACCACGACAGCAGCGGCAACAACCACTACAGCCACTCCAACAACCATTGTGGTGCCAACAACCACGACGGCTGCACCAACAACAACAGCCACTCCAACAACAACCACAGCGGCGCCGACAACAATCACGACGGTCGCTCCAACAACCACAACAACCGCTCCAACATCCACAGAAGCACCAACAACAACAGCCACACCGACAACTACAACGACCTCTCCAACAACCACGACGTCGGCCACTCCAACAACAACCACAGAAGCATCAACAACCACGACGGTGGCTCCAACAACCACAACAACCGCTCCAACACCCAAAACAGCCGAGCGAACAACCACGACGACTGCACCAACAACCACCACAACGGCGCCAACAACCACAACAGCTGCGCCAATTACAACTACAGAAGCACCAACAACCAGTTCAGTCGCTCCAACAACCACAGCGGTGCCAACAACAACCACAGATGCTCCAACAACCACAACAGCTGCACCAACAACCACAACAGCCACGGCAACAACCACGACGGCCGCACCAACAACCACGACGGCCGCTTCAACAACTACCACAATGGCACCAACAACCACGACGGCTGTACCAGCAACCACAACAGCTGCTCCAACAACAACCACAGAAGCGCCAACAACAGCGGCACCAACAACCACAATCGCCGCTCCATCAACCACGACAACTGCTCCAACATCTACCACAATGGCACCAACATCTACCACAATGGCACCAACAACCACGACGGCTGCGCCAACAACCATGACAGCCGCTCCAACAACAACCACAGAAGCGTCAACAACAACAGCGGTGGCAACAACCACAACGGACGCTCCATCAACCACGACAACTGCTCCAACAACTACCACAACGGCGCCAACAACCACGACGGCTGTGCCAACAACCACAACAGCCGCTCCAACAACAACCACAGAAGCATCAACAACCACGACGGTGGCTCCAACAACCACAACAACCGCTCCAACAACCACAACAGCCGTGCGAACAACCACAACGACTGCACCAACAACCACGACAGCCGCTCCAACAACTACCACAACGGCGCCGACAACCACAACAGCTGCACCAACAACCACAACAGCCGCTCCAACAACAACCACAGAAGCGTCAACAACAACTGCGGCGCCGACAACCACAATGGACGCTCCATCAACCACGACAACTGCTCCAACATCTACCACAATGGCACCAACATCTACCTCAATGGCATCAACAACCACGACGGCTGCGCCAACAACCATGACAGCCGCTCCAACAACAACCACAGAAGCATCAACAACCACGACGGTGGCTCCAACAACCACAACAACCACTCCACCAACCACGACGACTGCACCAACAACCACGACAGCCGCTCCAACAACTACCACAACGGCGCCGACAACCACAACAGCTGCACCAACAACAACCACAGAAGCATCAACAACCACGACGGTGGCTCCAACATCCACAACAACCGCTCCAACAACCACAACAGCCGTGCGAACAACCACAACGACTGCACCAACAACCACGACAGCCGCTCCAACAACTACCACAACGGCGCCGACAACCACAACAGCTGCACCAACAACCACAACAGCCGCTCCAACAACAACCACAGAAGCGTCAACAACAACTGCGGCGCCGACAACCACAATGGACGCTCCATCAACCACGACAACTGCTCCAACATCTACCACAATGGCACCAACATCTACCTCAATGGCATCAACAACCACGACGGCTGCGCCAACAACCACAACAGCCGCTCCAACAACAACCACAGAAGCGTCAACAACAACTGCGGCGCCGACAACCACAATGGACGCTCCATCAACCACGACAACTGCTCCAACATCTACCACAATGGCACCAACATCTACCTCAATGGCATCAACAACCACGACGGCTGCGCCAACAACCATGACAGCCGCTCCAACAACAACCACAGAAGCAACAACAACAACAGCGGTGGCAACAACCACAACGGACGCTCCATCAACCACGACAACTGTTCCAACAACTACCACAACAGCACCAACAACCACAACAGCCGCTCCAACAACAACCACAGAAGCATCAACAACCACGACGGTGGCTCCAACAACCACAACAACCGCTCCACCAACCACGACGACTGCACCAACAACCACGACAGCCGCTCCAACAACTACCACAACGGCGCCGACAACCACAACAGCTGCACCAACAACCACAACAGCCGCTCCAACAACAACCACAGAAGCGTCAACAACAACAGCGGTGGCAACAACCACAACGGACGCTCCATCAACCACGACAACTGCTCCAACAACTACCACAATGGCGCCAACAACCACGACAGCCGCTCCCACAACAACCACAGACGCGTCAACAACAGCGGTGGCAACAACCACAACGGACGCTCCATCAACCACGACAACTGCTCCAACAACTACCACAACGGCGCCAACATCCACGACGGATGCTCCAACAACCACAACAGCTGCTCCAACAACAACCACAGAAGCGCCAACAACCACGACGGCCGCACCAACAACCACGACGGCCGCACCAACAACCACAACAGCTGCTCCAAGCACCACGACAGCAGCGGCAACAACCACTACAGCCACTCCAACAACCACTGTGGTGCCAACAACCACGACGGCTGCACCAACAACAACAGCCACTCCAACAACAACCACAGCGGCGCCGACAACAATCACGACGGTCGCTCCAACAACCACAACAACCGCTCCAACATCCACAGAAACGCCAACAACAACAGCCACACCGACAACTACAACGACCTCTCCAACAACCACGACGTCGGACACTCCAACAACAACCACAGAAGCATCAACAACCCCGACGGTGGCTCCAACAACCACAACAGCCGTGCGAACAACCACGACGACTGCACCAACAACCACAACAGCTGCGCCAATTACAACTACAGAAGCACCAACAACCAGTACAGTCGCTCCAACAACCACAGCTGCTTTAACAACCACAACAGCTGCACCAACAACCACAACAGCTGCACCAACAACCACAACAGCCACGGCAACAACCACGACGGCCGCACCAACAACCACGATGGCCGCTTCAACAACTACCACAATGGCACCAACAACCACGACGGCTGCGCCAACAACCATGACAGCCGCTCCAACAACAACCACAGAAGCGTCAACAACAACAGCGGTGGCAACAACCACAACAGCTGCTCCAATCACCACGACAGCAGGGGCAACAACCACTACAGCCACTCCAACAACCACTGTGGTGCCAACAACCACGACGGCCGCACCAACAACAGCCACTCCAACAACAACCACAGCGGCGCCGACAACAATCACGACGGTCACTCCAACAACCACAACAACCGCTCCAACATCCACAGAAACGCCAACAACAACAGCCACACCGACAACTACAACGACCTCTCCAACAACCACGACGTCGGCCACTCCAACAACAACCACAGAAGCATCAACAACCACGACGGTGGCTCCAACAACCACAACAACCGCTCCAACAACCACAACAGCCGTGCGAACAACCACGACGACTGCACCAACAACCACGACAGCCGCTCCAACAACTACCACAACGGTGCCGACAACCACAACAGCTGCACCAACAACAACAACAGCCGCTCCAACAACAACCACAGAAGCGTCAACAACAACAGCGGCGCCGACAACCACAATGGACGCTCCATCAACCACGACAACTGCTCCAACAACCACCACAACGGTGCCAACAACCACAACAGCTGCGCCAATTACAACTACAGAAGCACCAACAACCAGTTCAGTCGCTCCAACAACCACAGCGGTGCCAACAACAATCACAGATGCTCCAACAACCACAACAGCTGCACCAACAACCACAACAGCCACGGCAACAACCACGACGGCCGCACCAACAACCACGACGGCCGCTTCAACAACTACCACAATGGCACCAACAACCACGACGGCTATACCAACAACCACAACAGCTGCTCCAACAACAACCTCAGAAGCGCCAACAACAGCGGCACCAACAACCACAATCGCCGCTCCATCAACCACGACAACTGCTCCAACATCTACCACAATGGCACCAACATCTACCACAATGGCACCAACAACCACGACGGCTGCGCCAACAACCATGACAGCCGCTCCAACAACAACCACAGAAGCGTCAACAACAACAGCGGTGGCAACAACCACAACGGACGCTCCATCAACCACGACAACTGCTCCAACAACTACCACAACGGCGCCAACAACCACGACGGCTGTGCCAACAACCACAACAGCAGCTCCAACAACAACCACAGAAGCATCAACAACCACGACGGTGGCTCCAAAAACCACAACAACCGCTCCAACAACCACAACAGCCGTGCGAACAACCACAACGACTTCACCAACAACCACGACAGCCGCTCCAACAACTACCACAACGGCGCCGACAACCACAACAGCTGCACCAACAACCACAACAGCCGCTCCAACAACAACCACAGAAGCGTCAACAACAACAGCGGCCCCGACAACCACAATGGACGCTCCATCAACCACGACAACTGCTCCAACAACTACCGCAGCGGCGCCGACAACCACGACGGTCGCTCCAACAACCACAACAGCCGCTCCTACAACAACCACAGAAGCGTCAACAACCACAGAAGCGTCAACAACAACAGCGGCGCCGACAACCTCAACGGACGCTCCATCAACCACGACAACTGCTCCTACAACTACCACAATGGCGCCAACAACCACGACAGCCGCTCCAACAACAACCACAGAAGCATCAACAACAACAGCGGTGGCAACAACCACAACGGATGCTCCATCAACCACAACAACTGCTCCAACAACTACCACAATCGCCGCTCCATCAACCACGACTCCAACATCCACAGAAGCGCCAACAACAACAGTCACACCGACAACTACAACGACCTCTCCAACAACCACGACGGTGGCTCCAACAACCACAACAACCGCTCCAACAACCACAACAGCCGTGCGAACAACCACGACGACTGCACCAACAACCACGACAGTCGCTCCAACAACTACCACAACAGCGCCAACAACCACAACAGCTGCTCCAATCACCACGACAGCAGGGGCAACAACCACTACAGCCACTCCAACAACCACTGTGGTGCCAACAACCACGACGTCTGCACCAACAACAACAGCCACTCCAACAACAACCACAGCGGCGCCGACAACAATCACGACGGTCGCTCCAACAACCACAACAACCACTCCAACATCCACAGAAGCGCCAACAACAACATCATCGGCACCAACAACCACAACCGCCGCTCCATCAACCACGACAACTGGTCCAACAACAACCACAGAAGCGCCAACAACCACGACGGCCGCACCAACAACCACAACAGCTGCTCCAATCACCACGACAGCAGGGGCAACAACCACTACAGCCACTCCAACAACCACTGTGGTGCCAACAACCACGACGGCTGCACCAACAACAACAGCCACTCCAACAACAACCACAGCGGTGCCGACAACAATCACGACGGTTGCTCCAACAACCGCTCCAACATCCACAGAAACGGCAACAACAACAGCCACACCGACAACTACAACGACCTCTCCAACAACCACGACGTCGGCCACTCCAACAACAACCACAGAAGCATCAACAACCACGACGGTGGCTCCAACAACCACAACAGCCGTGCGAACAACCACGACGACTGCACCAACAACCACAACAGCTGCGCCAATTACAACTACAGAAGCACCAACAACCAGTACAGTCGCTCCAACAACCACAGCTGCTTTAACAACCACAACAGCTGCACCAACAACCACAACAGCCACGGCAACAACCACGACGGCCGCACCAACAACCACGATGGCCGCTTCAACAACTACCACAATGGCACCAACAACCACGACGGCTGCGCCAACAACCATGACAGCCGCTCCAACAACAACCACAGAAGCGTCAACAACAACAGCGGTGGCAACAACCACAACGGACGCTCCATCAACCACGACAACTGCTCCAACAACTACAACAATGGCACCAACAACCACGACGGCTGTACCAATAACCACAACAGCTGCTCCAACAACAACCACAGAAGCGCCAACAACAGCGGCACCAACAACCACAATCGCCGCTCCATCAACCACGACAACTGCTCCAACATCTACCACAATGGCACCAACATCTACCACAATGGCACCAACAACCACGACGGCTGCGCCAACAACCATGACAGCCGCTCCAACAACTACCACAGCGGCGCCGACAACCACGACGGTCGCTCCAACAACCACAACAGCCGCTCCTACAACAACCACAGAAGCACCAACAACAACATCATCGGCACCAACAACCACAACCGCCGCTCCATCAACCACGACAACTGCTCCAACAACAACCACAGAAGCGCCAACAACCACGACGGCCGCACCAACAACCACAACAGCTGCTCCAATCACCACGACAGCAGGGGCAACAACCACTACAGCCACTCCAACAACCACTGTGGTGCCAACAACCACGACGGCTGCACCAACAACAACAGCCACTCCAACAACAACCACAGCGGCGCCGACAACAATCACGACGGTCGCTCCAACAACCACAACAACCGCTCCAACATCCACAGAAACGCCAACAACAACAGCCACACCGACAACTACAACGACCTCTCCAACAACCACGACGTCGGCCACTCCAACAACAACCACAGAAGCATCAACAACCACGACGGTGGCTCCAACAACCACAACAACCGCTCCAACAACCACAACAGCCGTGCGAACAACCACGACGACTGCACCAACAACCACGACAGCCGCTCCAACAACTACCACAACGGTGCCGACAACCACAACAGCTGCACCAACAACAACAACAGCCGCTCCAACAACAACCACAGAAACGTCAACAACAACAGCGGCGCCGACAACCACAATGGACGCTCCATCAACCACGACAACTGCTCCAACAACCACCACAACGGTGCCAACAACCACAACAGCTGCGCCAATTACAACTACAGAAGCACCAACAACCAGTTCAGTCGCTCCAACAACCACAGCGGTGCCAACAACAACCACAGATGCTCCAACAACCACAACAGCTGCACCAACAACCACAACAGCCACGGCAACAACCACGACGGCCGCACCAACAACCACGACGGCCGCTTCAACAACTACCACAATGGCACCAACAACCACGACGGCTATACCAACAACCACAACAGCTACTCCAACAACCACAGAAGCGCCAACAACAGCGGCACCAACAACCACAATCGCCGCTCCATCAACCACGACAACTGCTCCAACATCTACCACAATGGCACCAACATCTACCACAATGGCACCAACAACCACGACGGCTGCGCCAACAACCATGACAGCCGCTCCAACAACAACCACAGAAGCGTCAACAACAACAGCGGTGGCAACAACCACAACGGACGCTCCATCAACCACGACAACTGCTCCAACAACTACCACAACGGCGCCAACAACCACGACGGCTGTGCCAACAACCACAACGGCAGCTCCAACAACAACCACAGAAGCATCAACAACCACGACGGTGGCTCCAACAACCACAACAACCGCTCCAACAACCACAACAGCCGTGCGAACAACCACGACGACTGCACCAACAACCACGACAGTCGCTCCAACAACTACCACAACAGCGCCAACAACCACAACAGCTGCACCAATTACAACTACAGAAGCACCAACAACCAGTACAGTCGCTCCAACAACAACCACAGATGCTCCAACAACCACAACAGCTGCACCAACAACCACAACAGCCACGGCAACAACCACAACAGCCACGGCAACAACCACGACGGCCGCACCAACAACCACGACGGCTGCTTCAACAACTACCACAACGGCGCCAACAACCACGACGGCTGCGCCAACAACCACAACAGCCGCTCCAACAACAACCACAGAAGCATCAACAACCACGACGGTGGCTCCAACAACCACAACAACCGCTCCTACAACAACCACAGAAGCACCAACAACAACATCATCGGCACCAACAACCACAACCGCCGCTCCATCAACCACGACAACTGCTCCAACAACAACCACAGAAGCGCCAACAACCACGACGGCCGCACCAACAACCACAACAGCTGCTCCAATCACCACGACAGCAGGGGCAACAACCACTACAGCCACTCCAACAACCACTGTGGTGCCAACAACCACGACGTCTGCACCAACAACAACAGCCACTCCAACAACAACCACAGCGGCGCCGACAACAATCACGACGGTCGCTCCAACAACCACAACAACCACTCCAACATCCACAGAAGCGCCAACAACAACATCATCGGCACCAACAACCACAACCGCCGCTCCATCAACCACGACAACTGGTCCAACAACAACCACAGAAGCGCCAACAACCACGACGGCCGCACCAACAACCACAACAGCTGCTCCAATCACCACGACAGCAGGGGCAACAACCACTACAGCCACTCCAACAACCACTGTGGTGCCAACAACCACGACGGCTGCACCAACAACAACAGCCACTCCAACAACAACCACAGCGGTGCCGACAACAATCACGACGGTCGCTCCAACAACCGCTCCAACATCCACAGAAACGCCAACAACAACAGCCACACCGACAACTACAACGACCTCTCCAACAACCACGACGTCGGCCACTCCAACAACAACCACAGAAGCATCAACAACCACGACGGTGGCTCCAACAACCACAACAGCCGTGCGAACAACCACGACGACTGCACCAACAACCACAACAGCTGCGCCAATTACAACTACAGAAGCACCAACAACCAGTACAGTCGCTCCAACAACCACAGCTGCTTTAACAACCACAACAGCTGCACCAACAACCACAACAGCCACGGCAACAACCACGACGGCCGCACCAACAACCACGATGGCCGCTTCAACAACTACCACAATGGCACCAACAACCACGACGGCTGCGCCAACAACCATGACAGCCGCTCCAACAACAACCACAGAAGCGTCAACAACAACAGCGGTGGCAACAACCACAACGGACGCTCCATCAACCACGACAACTGCTCCAACAACTACCACAATGGCACCAACAACCACGACGGCTGTACCAATAACCACAACAGCTGCTCCAACAACAACCACAGAAGCGCCAACAACAGCGGCACCAACAACCACAATCGCCGCTCCATCAACCACGACAACTGCTCCAACATCTACCACAATGGCACCAACATCTACCACAATGGCACCAACAACCACGACGGCTGCGCCAACAACCATGACAGCCGCTCCAACAACTACCACAGCGGCGCCGACAACCACGACGGTCGCTCCAACAACCACAACAGCCGCTCCTACAACAACCACAGAAGCACCAACAACAACATCATCGGCACCAACAACCACAACCGCCGCTCCATCAACCACGACAACTGCTCCAACAACAACCACAGAAGCGCCAACAACCACGACGGCCGCACCAACAACCACAACAGCTGCTCCAATCACCACGACAGCAGGGGCAAAAACCACTACAGCCACTCCAACAACCACTGTGGTGCCAACAACCACGACGGCTGCACCAACAACAACAGCCACTCCAACAACAACCACAGCGGCGCCGACAACAATCACGACGGTCGCTCCAACAACCACAACAACCGCTCCAACATCCACAGAAACGCCAACAACAACAGCCACACCGACAACTACAACGACCTCTCCAACAACCACGACGTCGGCCACTCCAACAACAACCACAGAAGCATCAACAACCACGACGGTGGCTCCAACAACCACAACAACCGCTCCAACAACCACAACAGCCGTGCGAACAACCACGACGACTGCACCAACAACCACGACAGCCGCTCCAACAACTACCACAACGGTGCCGACAACCACAACAGCTGCACCAACAACAACAACAGCCGCTCCAACAACAACCACAGAAACGTCAACAACAACAGCGGCGCCGACAACCACAATGGACGCTCCATCAACCACGACAACTGCTCCAACAACCACCACAACGGTGCCAACAACCACAACAGCTGCGCCAATTACAACTACAGAAGCACCAACAACCAGTTCAGTCGCTCCAACAACCACAGCGGTGCCAACAACAACCACAGATGCTCCAACAACCACAACAGCTGCACCAACAACCACAACAGCCACGGCAACAACCACGACGGCCGCACCAACAACCACGACGGCCGCTTCAACAACTACCACAATGGCACCAACAACCACGACGGCTATACCAACAACCACAACAGCTACTCCAACAACCACAGAAGCGCCAACAACAGCGGCACCAACAACCACAATCGCCGCTCCATCAACCACGACAACTGCTCCAACATCTACCACAATGGCACCAACATCTACCACAATGGCACCAACAACCACGACGGCTGCGCCAACAACCATGACAGCCGCTCCAACATTAACCACAGAAGCGTCAACAACAACAGCGGTGGCAACAACCACAACGGACGCTCCATCAACCACGACAACTGCTCCAACAACTACCACAACGGCGCCAACAACCACGACGGCTGTGCCAACAACCACAACGGCAGCTCCAACAACAACCACAGAAGCATCAACAACCACGACGGTGGCTCCAACAACCACAACAACCGCTCCAACAACCACAACAGCCGTGCGAACAACCACGACGACTGCACCAACAACCACGACAGTCGCTCCAACAACTACCACAACAGCGCCAACAACCACAACAGCTGCACCAATTACAACTACAGAAGCACCAACAACCAGTACAGTCGCTCCAACAACAACCACAGATGCTCCAACAACCACAACAGCTGCACCAACAACCACAACAGCCACGGCAACAACCACAACAGCCACGGCAACAACCACGACGGCCGCACCAACAACCACGACGGCTGCTTCAACAACTACCACAACGGCGCCAACAACCACGACGGCTGCGCCAACAACCACAACAGCCGCTCCAACAACAACCACAGAAGCATCAACAACCACGACGGTGGCTCCAACAACCACAACAACCGCTCCAACAACCACAACAGCCGTGCGAACAACCACGACGACTGCACCAACAACCACGACAGCCGCTCCAACAACTACCACAACGGCGCCGACAACCACAACAGCTGCACCAACAACCAGTACAGTCGCTCCAACAACAACCACAGATGCTCCAACAACCACAACAGCTGCACCAACAACCACAACAGCCACGGCAACAACCACAACAGCCACGGCAACAACCACGACGGCCGCACCAACAACCACGACGGCCGCTTCAACAACTACCACAATGGCACCAACAACCACGACGGCTGCACCAACAACCACAACAGCTGCTCCAACTACCACAGCGGCGCCGACAACCACGACGGTCGCTCCAACAACCACAACAGCCGCTCCTACAACAACCACAGAAGCACCAACAACAACATCATCGGCACCAACAACCACAACCGCCGCTCCATCAACCACGACAACTGCTCCAACAACAACCACAGAAGCGCCAACAACCACGACGGCCGCACCAACAACCACAACAGCAGCTCCAATTACCACGACAGCAGGGGCAACAACCACTACAGCCACTCCAACAACCACTGTGGTGCCAACAACCACGACGGCTGCACCAACAACAACGGCCACTCCAACAACAACCACAGCGGCGCCGACAACAATCACGACGGTCGCTCCAACAACCACAACAACCGCTCCAACATCCACAGAAACGCCAACAACAACAGCCACACCGACAACTACAACGACCTCTCCAACAACCACGACGTCGGCCACTCCAACAACAACCACAGAAGCATCAACAACCACGACGGTGGCTCCAACAACCACAACAGCCGTGCGAACAACCACGACGACTGCACCAACAACCACCACAACGGCGCCAACAACCACAACAGCTGCGCCAATTACAACTACAGAAGCACCAACAACCAGTACAGTCGCTCCAACAACCACAGCTGCTTCAACAACCACAACAGCTGCACCAACAACCACAACAGCCACGGCAACAACCACGACGGCCGCACCAACAACCACGATGGCCGCTTCAACAACTGCCACAATGGCACCAACAACCACGACGGCTGCGCCAACAACCATGACAGCCGCTCCAACAACAACCACAGAAGCGTCAACAACAACAGCGGTGGCAACAACCACAACGGACGCTCCATCAACCACGACAACTGCTCCAACAACTACCACAATGGCACCAACAACCACGACGGCTGTACCAACAACCACAACAGCTGCTCCAACAACAACCACAGAAGCGCCAACAACAGCGGCACCAACAACCACGACAACTGCTCCAACATCTACCACAATGGCACCAACATCTACCACAATGGCACCAACAACCACGACGGCTGCGCCAACAACCATGACAGCCGCTCCAACAACAACCACAGAAGCGTCAACAACAACAGCGGTGGCAACAACCACAACGGACGCTCCATCAACCACGACAACTGCTCCAACAACTACCACAACGGCGCCAACAACCACGACGGCTGCGCCAACAACCACAACAACCGCTCCAACAACCACAACAGCCGTGCGAACAACCACGACGACTGCACCAACAACCACGACAGCCGCTCCAACAACTACCACAACGGCGCCGACAACCACAACAGCTGCACCAACAACCACAACAGCCGCTCCAACAACAACCACAGAAGCGTCAACAACAACAGTGACGCCGACAACCACAATGGACGCTCCATCAACCACGACAACTGCTCCAACAACTACCACAATGGCGCCAACAACCACGACGGCTGCGCCAACAACCACAACAGCCGCTCCAACAACAACCACAGAAGCGTCAACAACAACAACAGCGGCGCCAACAACCTCAACGGACGCTCCATCAACCATGACAACTGCTCCAACAACTACCACAACGGCGCCAACAACCACGACGGATGCGCCAAGAACCACAACAGCCGCTCCAACAACAACAACCACAGAATCGTCAACAACAACAGCAGCGCTAGCTACAGTCACAGTGGTGCCAACAACCACGACGGCCGCTCCAACAACAACCACAGAAGTGTCAACAACAACAGCGGCGCCAACAACCTCAACGGACGCTCCATCAACCATGACAACTGCTCCAACAACTACCACAACGGCGCCAACAACCACGACGGATGCGCCAACAACCACAACAGCCGCTCCAACAACCACAACAGCCGTGCGAACAACCACGACGACTGCACCAACAACCACGACAGCCGCTCCAACAACTACCACAACGGCGCCGACAACCACAACAGCTGCACCAACAACCAGTACAGTCGCTCCAACAACAACCACAGATGCTCCAACAACCACAACAGCTGCACCAACAACCACAACAGCCACGGCAACAACCACAACAGCCACGGCAACAACCACGACGGCCGCACCAACAACCACGACGGCCGCTTCAACAACTACCACAATGGCACCAACAACCACGACGGCTGCACCAACAACCACAACAGCTGCTCCAACAACTACCACAGCGGCGCCGACAACCACGACGGTCGCTCCAACAACCGCAACAGCCGCTCCTACAACAACCACAGAAGCACCAACAACAACATCATCGGCACCAACAACCACAACCGCCGCTCAATCAACCACGACAACTGCTCCAACAACAACCACAGAAGCGCCAACAACCACGACGGCCGCACCAACAACTACAACAGCTGCTCCAATTACCACGACAGCAGGGGCAACAACCACTACAGCCACTCCAACAACCACTGTGGTGCCAACAACCACGACGGCTGCACCAACAACAACAGCCACTCCAACAACAACCACAGCGGCGCCGACAACAATCACGACGGTCGCTCCAACAACCACAACAACCGCTCCAACATCCACAGAAACGCCAACAACAACAGCCACACCGACAACTACAACGACCTCTCCAACAACCACGACGTCGGCCACTCCAACAACAACCACAGAAGCATCAACAACCACGACGGTGGCTCCAACAACCACAACAGCCGTGCGAACAACCACGACGACTGCACCAACAACCACCACAACGGCGCCAACAACCACAACAGCTGCGCCAATTACAACTACAGAAGCACCAACAACCAGTACAGTCGCTCCAACAACCACGACGGCCGCACCAACAACCACGATGGCCGCTTCAACAACTACCACAATGGCACCAACAACCACGACGGCTGCGCCAACAACCATGACAGCCGCTCCAACAACAACCACAGAAGCGTCAACAACAACAGCGGTGGCAACAACCACAACGGACGCTCCATCAACCACGACAACTGCTCCAACAACTACCACAATGGCACCAACAACCACGACGGCTGTACCAACAACCACAACAGCTGCTCCAACAACAACCACAGAAGCGCCAACAACAGCGGCACCAACAACCACAATCGCCGCTCCATCAACCACGACAACTGCTCCAACATCTACCACAATGGCACCAACATCTACCACAATGGCACCAACAACCACGACGGCTGCGCCAACAACCATGACAGCCGCTCCAACAACAACCACAGAAGCATCAACAACAACAGCGGTGGCAACAACCACAACGGACGCTCCATCAACCACGACAACTGCTCCAACAACTACCACAACAACGCCGACAACCACAACAGCTGCACCAACAACCACAACAACCGCTCCAACAACCACAACAGCCGTGCGAACAACCACGACGACTGCACCAACAACCACGACAGCCGCTCCAACAACTACCACAACGGCGCCGACAACCACAACAGCTGCACCAACAACCACAACAGCCGCTCCAACAACAACCACAGAAGCGTCAACAACAACAGCGGCGCCGACAACCACAATGGACGCTCCATCAACCACGACAACTGCTCCAACAACTACCGCAGCGGCGCCGACAACCACGACGGTTGCTCCAACAACCACAACAGCCGCTCCTACAACAACCACAGAAGCGTCAACAACAACAGCAGCGCTAGCTACAGTCACAGTGGTGCCAACAACCACGACGGCCGCTCCAACAACAACCACAGAAGCATCAACAACCACGACGGTGGCTCCAACAACCACAACAACCGCTCCAACAACCACAACAGCCGTGCGAACAACCACGACGACTGCACCAACAACCACGACAGCCGCTCCAACAACTACCACAACGGCGCCGACAACCACAACAGCTGCACCAACAACCAGTACAGTCGCTCCAACAACAACCACAGATGCTCCAACAACCACAACAGCTGCACCAACAACCACAACAGCCACGGCAACAACCACAACAGCCACGGCAACAACCACGACGGCCGCACCAACAACCATGACGGCCGCTTCAACAACTACCACAATGGCACCAACAACCACGACGGCTGCACCAACAACCACAACAGCTGCTCCAACTACCACAGCGGCGCCGACAACCACGACGGTCGCTCCAACAACCACAACAGCCGCTCCTACAACAACCACAGAAGCACCAACAACAACATCATCGGCACCAACAACCACAACCGCCGCTCCATCAACCACGACAACTGCTCCAACAACAACCACAGAAGCGCCAACAACCACGACGGCCGCACCAACAACCACAACAGCTGCTCCAATTACCACGACAGCAGGGGCAACAACCACTACAGCCACTCCAACAACCACTGTGGTGCCAACAACCACGACGGCTGCACCAACAACAACAGCCACTCCAACAACAACCACAGCGGCGCCGACAACAATCACGACGGTCGCTCCAACAACCACAACAACCGCTCCAACATCCACAGAAACGCCAACAACAACAGCCACACCGACAACTACAACGACCTCTCCAACAACCACGACGTCGGCCACTCCAACAACAACCACAGAAGCATCAACAACCACGACGGTGGCTCCAACAACCACAACAGCCGTGCGAACAACCACGACGACTGCACCAACAACCACCACAACGGCGCCAACAACCACAACAGTTGCGCCAATTACAACTACAGAAGCACCAACAACCAGTACAGTCGCTCCAACAACCACAGCTGCTTCAACAACCACAACAGCTGCACCAACAACCACAACAGCCACGGCAACAACCACGACGGCCGCACCAACAACCACGATGGCCGCTTTAACAACTACCACAATGGCACCAACAACCACGACGGCTGCGCCAACAACCATGACAGCCGCTCCAACAACAACCACAGAAGCGTCAACAACAACAGCGGTGGCAACAACCACAACGGACGCTCCATCAACCACGACAACTGCTCCAACAACTACCACGGCTGTACCAACAACCACAACAGCTGCTCCAACAACAACCACAGAAGCGCCAACAACAGCGGCACCAACAACCACAATCGCCGCTCCATCAACCACGACAACTGCTCCAACATCTACCACAATGGCACCAACATCTACCACAATGGCACCAACAACCACGACGGCTGCGCCAACAACCATGACAGCCGCTCCAACAACAACCACAGAAGCGTCAACAACAACAGCGGTGGCAACAACCACAACGGACGCTCCATCAACCACGACAACTGCTCCAACAACTACCACAACGGCGCCAACAACCACGACGGCTGCGCCAACAACCACAACAACCGCTCCAACAACCACAACAGCCGTGCGAACAACCACGACGACTGCACCAACAACCACGACAGCCGCTCCAACAACTACCACAACGGCGCCGACAACCACAACAGCTGCACCAACAACCACAACAGCCGCTCCAACAACAACCACAGAAGCGTCAACAACAACAGCGGCGCCGACAACCACAATGGACGCTCCATCAACCACGACAACTGCTCCAACAACTACCGCAGCGGCGCCGACAACCACTACGGTTGCTCCAACAACCACAACAGCCGCTCCTACAACAACCACAGAAGCGTCAACAACAGCGGCGCCGACAACCTCAACGGACGCTCCATCAACCACGACAACTGCTCCAACAACTACCACAATGGCGCCAACAACCACGACGGCTGCGCCAACAACCACAACAGCCGCTCCAACAACAACAACAGCGGCGCCAACAACCTCAACGGACGCTCCATCAACCATGACAACTGCTCCAACAACTACCACAATGGCGCCAACAACCACGACGGATGCGCCAAGAACCACAACAGCCGCTCCAACAACAACAACCACAGAATCGTCAACAACAACAGCAGCGCTAGCTACAGTCACAGTGGTGCCAACAACCACGACGGCCGCTCCAACAACAACCACAGAAGTGTCAACAACAACAGCGGCGCCAACAACCTCAACGGACGCTCCATCAACCATGACAACTGCTCCAACAACTACCACAACGGCGCCAACAACCACGACGGATGCGCCAACAACCACAACAGCCGCTCCAACAACAACAACCACAGAAGCGTCAACAACAACAGCAGCGCTAGCTACAGTCACAGTGGTGCCAACAACCACGACGGCCGCTCCAACAACAACCACAGAAGCATCAACAACCACGACGGTGGCTCCAACAACCACAACAACCGCTCCAACAACCACAACAGCCGTGCGAACAACCACGACGACTGCACCAACAACCACGACAGCCGCTCCAACAACTACCACAACGGCGCCAACAACCACAACAGCTGCGCCAATTACAACCACAGAAGCACCAACAACCAGTACAGTCGCTCCAACAACTACAACAGCTGCTCCAAGCACCACGACAGCAGCGGCAACAACCACTACAGCCACTCCAACAACCACTGTGGTGCCAACAACCACGACGGCGGCTCTAACAACCACAACAGCCACGCCAACAGCCACGACGGCCGCTCCAACAACAACCACAGTGGAGCCAACAACCACAACGGCTGCAGCAACAACCACGACGGCCGCTCCAACAACTACAATGTCAGTGGCACCCCCTCAGACAACCACAACAATGACATCTACCGCATTACCGATGACAACCACCGTACCACCATCAGGAAGTCTCCCAACCCCTCCTAAAAGTAATTTATATTAACATATTTTTTTCTAATACGTAAACAAACTGACTGCTTCTTCATCAGTTCTAATAGTTATAATCACCCCAATGACAGAAACTTCAGTTTTTTTATTGTATCATTTTTAAGTAAACAATTAGTAATATTTAATCTACTTACTCCACATAATCTGTATTACTAACTTCTGTTTTCTCTTATTTACTCTACCTCTATCTGTTGCAACACACACACAAACCACCCTTTTCAAAATCTGGATGTATGTCCAACATCTTTTATTGTCTCTAATATCACAATTTAAAAAAAAAGAAAAAATAAGAATCACAAACCACATTACTTAATCCATTTTTTATAGCAGTCCTGAAGTAGAGAAATCAAAATTTTGGTACTTCATCCAAATGCTTCTTAATCTTATACTCAATCTGAGTATTAATATTATTATGTTCTTTTAGCAGACGAAAAATTAGTTGCACATGTAAGAATGCGGATTAGATCTTCTGGAAACATCAGTGAAGCAACAATGACTGAACTCATCAAACAGGTAAAAATGGTTTAAGTATTTTAATATAATGTATTTCAATGAACACTGCAGGAATAAAACTACTTTTTTCTCTTCCAGTTCTTGAAAGATAACCTGATTGAAGAGGAGCCTGCTGTCAGGATTATAAAAGTTGAGAAAATAAATGTCTAATTTTGGACATTATGTAGTCATAATATGTCTACACATAAACTTTCGAAAAGGAAAGAAGTACGCACATTATACAGTATCTGTATGTGAATGCATATTTAATGTATAGTATATCTATGTCTGTATATTACACTTTTGCTACTTTGTACAGGTCATGGAATAAAAAACTAAATATTATTGGTGCAATCATTCAATTTTAAAATTAAAATTACAGCAAAACTCCATAGATTCTGTAATAAAGCTGAGACTCGATTGTGTCTGAATATTAATAAAATAGTAAGAAAATTAGCAGTAAAACACAACAGTGGTAACAAGATGGGTGAAGTATCTAGGCCCAAGGGAACAACAACAAAAATGAGTTTAGTATCTGTACAATCGAGGGGGGGGGGGGGGAATCAACGTGGTAAACAATAATTTATAGACAATTAAATGGTATCAAAAATTAGAGTTAAGTGGGAGCTCGGCCCAGAAAAATGTTGTAGATAAATGTAATTTGGCACAGACAGCCTTTATGAGATTCTGAACCACAAAGCCAATGAAGACCACACCGCCCACACATCTACGGACAAAATTATGTGTGGATTAAAATTCTAGCTTTTGTGTATAATCTGCTGCTCCTTTCTGCTCACTATGAGCCTAACAGGAGGCTGGTAGAGTCCTGGTTTAGGTCCTCATTTAGTCCTAGTTCAGTTCTGGTGCATTCCTGGTTCAAACCAGCCCTCTCCTTACTGAACATGAATATCTCAGTAGCTTTCAAATAAACATGATTTATGATTGATTGATTTATTAAACATCATTTATTTAGCGTCACTCTTGGTCTGCAGACTTAAGCAGGCCGTTTCTCCGTGATGACTCACTCTTTTTGAATAGTTTAAAAACTCAGAGCTTGGACACCACTTTGTCCTGTTGCGCTGTCTGTACAGCAGGGCCCTCTCCTGTGTGTATGTGTCGTCCGTCCGTCCAATCGTTCATTCATTCAGGACCTTTTGATAATGTTTGCAGTAAAGTCATTTATTGAATTCCAGGATTAAATTCCAAAAACATGAGAGAATAGAATCTTATGTGAGATTTATATCTATTACATTTAGGAGACAAGTTTAATCCTCCTGAGTGGGGTCGGGTACACTCTGTACATAAATTGATTGTTTTATTCTAATATTTTATTGAATGACATTTTAAAAGACACTTCGTAATATTACTCCACTGCTCGTCATTAAATTCCTTGGGACAATGGATGGAAACTAGTCTTTGACTATAATCTGGGGTGTTTACATTCATGTTGACTCATGTCTGTCCATTAACATGCATTGTCCCAAATAAATAAATCAATTCAATTCGACATCCAAGTTTTTTTTAAACATATGTCTTAGTGAAGTCAGACATGACTCCTCTTATTTAGATTGGAATTTGTGGACCTTAGCTGTAACCCCTTTCAAAAATTTTAATTTAATAGCATATTCTCCAACTCTAAAACCACCATTGCCAAACATTCTTGGTTAATCAACAAAGTGATACAATGACATATTTGTAAGAATTTATAAAAAATCTTGTTTTACTCATCCAAATTATTTTTTAAAATCTTTAAAGTTTTTAAGAGTATTATTTTTAAATAATTAATTAAACTGCGTTAGTTCAATTTTTCTTCAAAAAAGGTTAGATTTATTTGTATTCTCCACTAGATGTCACCCAAATGTCATTTTTGAGTGGCTCGATTGCTCGGCATGTTATTATTAAATTATAATTTTAAGCATAGATGTGTAAAGCTAGTTCGACAGGATTTGTTTCATTACAATTGAAGGTGGAGCATAAAACAAATAGCAAAAGACTAAGTTTAAATCTGTCAACTGGACAAATCGTTGCAGGAGTGAAGACGTTTCGCTGCTCGTCCAAGACGCTGCTGGTGGACACTGACTTATCTGTATGAAGGAACTGTAACTGTAAGAAACTGTAAACAGCTATTATCTACATATTAAGCTGAACCTACTCTATTCAACCTTTAACAACTCTGCTATTGTTCTCTTTGTTTTGGGTCTGAGGATAGAATCATAGATCTGTGAGAGGTGATGTCTAAGGCCCCCATCCTGTTTAAGGAAGGATTCTCTTTCCTAACAAAAATAGCTTCTTTAACTCTCCTCTCAAACCATTTCTTTTCTCTGGCTCAGATCTGAACCTCACTGTCTTCAAAGGGGTGGTTAGTGGCTTTGAGATGCAGATGTACAGCAGACTGGGGTCCCGAGGAGCTCTCTCGACGGTGTTGGGCCATCCTCTTATGGAGTGGTTGTTTAGTTTATCCAATGTAACGCTCACTGCACTCTTCACTACACTCAATGGAGTAGATCACATTACTTTGTTTGTGGCTCAGGGTTTTGTCCTTAGGGTGAACCAATTTTTGCCTTAAAGTGTTTGTGGGTTTGAAAAAGACAGGAATGTCATACTGTCTGTAAATTCTCTGACGTTTTTCAGACACACCCGCTGTGTAAGGAATAGTTACACCTTTCCTTCTAGGTTCAGATTCCCTGTTGTCCTGTTTTTTTTTTAGTTCTTAGATCTATATAAACAAATGTAGCTTGCAGTTCATGAGAAATAGATGGTTGTATTTGCACTGGCCACATACAAAATATTAATGACTGATTTACTTTTCATGGACTTGTCTTTGTTTTGTAAAGATTGTGTAATACAAGCATATAATATTTAAGCATTTTTGTGAGGATTTTTAGTTTACCTTTTATAAATACTCTAAGCTATAAAATAACTTTACATATAAGTTGACTATAAAATATATTTTCCACCCGAAGCAACAACAGTGGCTTCGACAGTTGCCCTGTCAACAAGCCCCACGCCACCAGTCACGACCACCACTCAGTCACTCACGACCACCTCACCGCCAGGCCTGTTGACAAAACAAAAAAAAAGATTAAAAAAAATGTAAAAGCATATTGTTTTAGCCGCCCAAATTCTTCTTTTAAGTCAGAAAAGTTTTTAAGAGTATTATTTATAAATAATTGATGAAACTGCGTTAGTCCAAGTTTTCTCCAGTTTAGCAAAAACAATTTTCCGATTGGGCTTGGGAGGTCAGGGTTTGAGGATAGAGGGGCAAACATTGATATGGATGTTGAAAGACCACAGTATTTTTTTCAACATCATTCCAGGTGCACAAAATATTATACACAACATGAATACTCGGTATGGGAGGTTTGATTTTCATATTATTAATAAATAGCAACGGAACCAATAGAGCAGGAGTGCAAAAGTCTCTCGATGAGTGCACAGTAGGGCGCACTTTCTGTATCAAGCTTTTACTTTGCATGACCAGTAATACAATTAGAAGTCTGGAAGCTCAAGTCCCACTTTTACTTTCGGGTTTGGAGAGAGTCTTGGCAATTTTAGGTGCACCTTTTTTCTCAGATAATTTGACTTACATGTTTATATAGTAATTTGAAGAATGATTTATCAATGTAACATGGTCAGGATTGATAAAAGGTATTATTAGTGGAATTTATTTTTAATACATTTAATAAACGTAATTCAAAAATAAATATATATAAATTTGTATTCTCCACTAGATGTCGCCTAAATTTCTTACATTTTTGAGTGACTCGATTGCTAGACATGTTATTATGAAATTATAGTTTTCGTTTGAGCGTAGACGTGTGAAGCTAGTTTGACAGGGTTTGTTTCATTACAATTGAAGGTGGAGCATAAAACTTTTCAACAAATGTAGCTTCCCGTCAGTGACAGATGGTTGGATTTGCACTGGACACACGCAAAAACTGCAGCAAAATGGATGTTTATTTGATGATATTATTTGGATTATACTTGGTGACAACTGGGAAAGGTAAATACTTCCTTTACTAATATGCTTGTTTTTAATGGACCTTATCAAATTTAAATTAAAGCAAAATTAATGATTGCTTCAATTTTAAAGGCCTTTTTTGTCTTTATGTTTGGTAAAGATTGTATAATATTACCATAAAATTACTTCTATAAGTCAATATAATATATAATCAATTTCTCACCTGCAGCAACCACAACTGTGCCTGCCACGACCAGCCTGGGCGGTGGCAGCCCCACGCCAACGACTACTCTGACCACCACCGGCACAACAACCACTCCGACAACCACTCCGACGACCACTCCGACAACCACTCCGACAACCACTCCGACGACAACTCCGACGACAACTCCGACGACAACTCCGACGACGACCACTCCGACGACCACTCCGACGACCACTCCGACGACCACAAGTCCGACAACAAGTCCGACAACAAGTCCGACAACAAGTCCGACAACAAGTCCGACAACAAGTCCGACAACAAGTCCGACAACCACCGGCACGACAACAAGTCCGACGACAACTCCGACAACAAGTCCGACCACCACTCCGACCACCACTCCGACCACCACTCCGACCACCACTCCGACCACCACTCCGACCACCACTCCGACCACCACTCCGACCACCACTCCGACCACCACCGACACGCCCACCACCCCGCCCACCACTACACCTCCCACGACCACAAGTTATTTACACTTTTTCTTCTAATACTCCTATACTACGACTCCTTTGCCATCAGTTCTGATATAGCAGAATTAAAAACACCATAGTGACCATAAAACATGTTTTACCTCATCCAACAACATTCAAATCCAAAAAGCATGCACTGCATTCACAATTCTGAGCAGGAAACCAAGTTCACAGATGCTGTCAAAAAACTTAAAATAAAAATGCGAATTAAAGATGCCCAACAAAATTCCACCGAAATCACTCTTTGTGAGCGTGACTGTGCAGGTCCACATGAGTCTACACATGTTTTTAAATGTGCCCAGCCGTACTTTGATGTTTTGTTGCGGCCTTGGTAAAACAACCTAAGTTAGCAAACCCAGTGTAGCTCCAAACACAAAACTCAATCAGAATGCAACAGGCTTTTCCAACAATACAATTTGCAGCATTTCTCAGAAGCTGTGAGCCACGAGTACAGTGCATAGTCACTTGCCTGGAAATGACAGACAAACCCTTTTCCTTTTCCCTGGGCCAGGTTAGCTAGCACAGGGGTTGGTTGACTTTTTCTCACAATATTCAGCGTTTTGTGAAAGGCCCGCCTTGAAAATGCCGTAGAAAGTTTATCTGCGACCAGATCAATCTCTTGCCCTCCTTCAGCCATTGTGGGTTAAAAATACAGCAATAGTTGTTAACTCTCCGGATTTAGTTCAACATTCTGCAAATTGCTGCCTTTCGGGCTCTAGCAAGTGCTTATCCAATCACAGGACACACACATGTCCAGTTCACCGTAAGACCTTGCTGGCCTTGGCATACAGACTCAAGATCTGATTGGCTATTGCAACTGACTGTCTTACAGTGGACAGGGGCTGCTCTGTTTATTCTGAAGGCCTTAGGCAACTGAAATTTGCCTAACAACACAAGCTAGGTGAAATATAATTGGGAAAAAAACCTATCAAAATAAACAACATTGGAAGCCCCTCAACTAAGTGGATATAACATGACAAAGAACAGAATAGAGAATATTTTTGTTTTACATACTTATGATAATAAAATAAATTCACTTTTCTGAGCATGTTTAGGCCAGCAGAGGCCTTGCTGGCCCTGAGGCCCACCACTGACATTTAAAGTTCATAAACACGTTGAGGTAAACTGTAGGCCAAACGGTGAGGTGTGAGGCAAAATGTTTGGGTACAGTGAGCCGCCTACCTGACCAAACCAGGGCAAGTGCAGTTCAATGTAGAGAGAAGTCTTCAGATTCAGGCTTGAAGGTTATTCCATAGCTCCAAGGAATGAGAACCTGGCCTGTATAGACACAGGACCATGGGTCTCAGTAAATAAATGATCAGGGTGTGCACAATTTAAGTTTAGGTATAAATCAATCAATAATAACACTAGCCATATCATCAAATAATCATCACAATTTCAATATCAAGCACAATACAGAGCAATACTAACTACGTGCAAGTTGAGGTATGAAAATGCCACAGTACTAGCCCCATACAAAGTGCACATGTCACTGGAGCACCAAGACCTTTAGCATTCATAAATACCAAATGAAGGCTTGAAATTCCGCACAACAGTGTCTATAATAATATACAACTTAACCAAAGCCTCAATATAAGTTTCATATCATTTGAGTGAAAGACATTGGAGAAAACTGCTTTAAAACCCAATGCTAACCGCTCATTGAGAATGAATGGAAACCGCTAGGCTACTATTAGCATAACAAACAATCAGAATGAGCGGCACCTGTGGTTAAACAGTCACTTAATACAGTTGGAGCGCTGTCATAGTGAAATGAAGGAAAACGAAAACACGGCGGAGGGGAGAGACAACTAATAGGTCAGGGAATCCAAATGCCTCTTTATCTGAGTATTATTGTTATGATGTTCTTATGATGTTCTTTTAACAGATGAGAGCTTCGTGGCACATGTGCGAATAAGATCTTCTAGAGGCAGCAGTGAAGCAGCAACGATTGAACTCATCAAACTGGTAAAAATTGGTTTTATAATGATTTCAATGTCATGTATTTTAATGAACATTGCTGGAATTAAACTCCTTTTTTCTCTTCCAGTTCTTGGAAACTGAACTGATTACACTGAGGCCTGCTGTCAGGATTATAAAAGTTAACAAAATAAATGCCTAATTTTAGACATTATGTAATCATTTTCCATCATGGTGTGGATGGTATTTCTACCCATAAACGTTGTAAAAGGGAAGAAGTACGAACATGAATTATATAGTATCTGTATGTGAATGCATGTTCAATGTATAGTATATCTATATCTGTATATTACACTTTTGCCATTCGTTCAGGCCAATATAATGGTGATGTGTCAACATTATTGTACTGGTAATTATTATAATTACACAAATGAATAAATATAAATCTGTTTGCATTTGTTCTTTTCATTAGTAATTTCAGTTTAATTATGGAATAGTACAGTCCTTTGTAAGTAAGTGACATACCCATTTAATACACAGAAATAATTGCTATTTATAACTAATTATGAGTCATTTAAAAGTTTAGAGACTAACGATCATAACAATGCAAATGCTCCACAGCTGGAGCAGGTTAAAGTCCAATATTCTTAGCAAAGACCATACAGTGCCCTCAAGATATATCGCAGGTAACATGGTGGTAAAAATAAATTATATTCCAATTTTCTCTTCTGTTATGATTTGCTGTGACTGATGGATTCAATGGTTTAACTATAGACAAAGGGAAAGCTAATGCAATATCTTTATTACAAAATAAATCATATAGTGATAAAAAGTTTAAAATCAGGATAAAACTTTGTCATGGAATAAAATACTAAATATTATTGGCGCAATCGTTCAATTTTAAAATTTAAATTACAGCAGAACTCTATAGATTCTGAAATAAAGTTGAGAATTGAGTCTGAATATTAATAGAATTGTAATAAAAGTAGAAGTAAAACAAAAGCAGTGGTATGAAGGTGGGTGAAGTATCTAGGCCCAAGGGAACAACAACAAAAATGGAGTTGAGTATCTGTACAATCGAGGAAAAAATAAATAAAATCAAAGCAATAAACAATGTATAGACAATTAAATGTAGATATAGTCAGTGTTGCTAATGATTTGGCTGAGGGGATTCAGGCCTATGCAGAACAGCAGTGGGGACAGTGTGTCTCCTTGGTATATGCCACATTTGATGGTTTCTTGTGCAAGTGGCTTGTCATTGGCCTCATGGGTGGTTTTCCACAACCTCATCGAGTTTGCAATGAAGGTTCCTAGAGTCCTGTTGATGTTGTACAGCTCTATTTTATTGATTGACATTTTAAAAAAAGACCCTATTGGTAATATTACTTCTCTGCTCGTCATTAAATTCGACACCAAAGTGTTTTTGCCATATATGCTTTGAAGTGAGACATGACTCCTCTTGTTTAGCTTGGAGTTTGTGGACCATAGATAAAATCCCAATCAAAGATTACAAATGTTCATATATGTTCAGCATATTCTCCAACTCTGAAACCACTACTGCCAAATGTTTTTGGTTAATCAATGTAGTGATACAGTGACGCATTTGTAAAAAATGATAAAAGTCTTGTTTTAGTAGTCCAAATTCTTTAAATCAATAAAGTTTTTAAGAGTATTATTCTTAAATAATTGATGAAACTGCGTTAGTCCAAGTTTTCTCCAGTTTAGCAAAAACGATTTTCCGATTGGGCTTGGGAGGTCAGAGTTTGAGGATAGCGGGGCAAACATTGATATGGATGTTGAAAGACCACAGTATTTTCTTAAATCATTCCAGGTGCACAAAATATTATACACAACATGAATACTCGGTATGGGAGGTTTGATTTTCATATTATTAATAAATAGCAACGGAACCAATAGAGCAGGAGTGCAAAAGTCTCTCGATGAGTGCACAGTAGGGAGCACTTTCTGTATCAAGCTTTTACTCTGCATGACCAGTAATACAATTAGAAGTCTGGAAGCTCAAGTCCCACTTTTACTTTTGGGTTTGGACACAGTCTTGGCAATTTTAGGTGCACCTTTTTTCTCAGATAATTTGACTTACATGTTTATATAGTAATTTGTAGAATGATTTATCAATGTAACATGGGCAGGATTGATAAAAGGTATTATTAGTGGAATTTATTTTTAATACATTTAATAAACGTAATTCAAAAAATAAAAAATATATAAAAAATGTGTATTCTCCACCCACTAGATGTCACCTAAATGTCTTACATTTTTGAGTGACTCGATTGCTAGACATGTTATTATGAAATTATAGTTTTCGTTTGAGCGTAGACGTGTGAAGCTAGTTTGACAGGGTTTGTTTCATTACAATTGAAGGTGGAGCATAAAACTTTTCAACAAATGTAGCTTCCCGTCAGTGACAGATGGTTGGATTTGCACTGGACACACGCAAAAACTGCAGCAAAATGGATGTTTATTTGATGATATTATTTGGATTATACTTGGTGACAACTGGGAAAGGTAAATACTTCCTTTACTAATATGCTTGTTTTTAATGCACCGTATCAAATTTCAAATAAAGTAAAATTTATGATTGCTTTAATTTTAAAGGCCTTTTTTTGTTTGTATTTTATAAAGACTGTATAACATGAGCATATTAGAAGCATTTTTATGATGATTTTGAGTTAGTTAGTTAGTTTATTCAGACACACACAGAAAATAAATAAAACATTGTCACAGTCACATACACATATATAGAATTTGTTCATTGTGTCTGAAAGGCATAGGCTGAAGCAAAGCTTATTTATGCCTGCCTGTTTCCACATCTAAAGAAAAACATACAGTATACAACAAAAGAAATACATTTGTTTTTATATTCTTACAATTAACTCTGGATTTATATTTGTATATATAATAATCATTAATAGTCCTTTTTTATCCTGATCATAGATGTTATTTTTAATCATCAAAATATTATTATTATAATTATTATTACTATTTTGTTTTCCTATTACATAATTCATATTATGTAGTAGACAAAGTTTATACTATGTTCTTTAATGTTTATTTCAGTTGTCATAGTAACAGTTATACTATTGCTCTATATTTTTCTAGAATTTTTAATTTATACATTTTCTTAAATACTTTGATTGATGTGCAGCTTTTTAATTCATTGTCCAAACGATTCCATAAGTTAACCCTTGTGACTGAGATGCACATAGATTTTTTTGTAGTTCTTGCCATAGTTGTTTGGAAGATGCCAGTTCCTCTCAGATTATAGCGACTCTCTCTAGGTCTAAACAGCTCCTGGATACAGTGTGGGAGCATGTGGTTATGGGCCTTATACATAACAACTGCTGTATTAAATTCAACCAGATCGTTTAGTTTTAATGTTTTTAGTTTAATAAAGAGTGGGTTGGTGGATGCATAATATTCTGCCTGATTGACAATCCTAATCGCTTTCTTTTGAAGTAAAAATAGAGGATTCATGTTCGATTTATAATTGTTCCCCCATATTTCCACACAATAATTAACGTATGGAAGGAAAAGAGAACAATATAATATAAACAGTGATTTTTGATTTAAAATAGTTTTCATTTTACACATTACAGCAATAGTTTTTGATATTTTTGTTTTTACATTATTTATATGTACTTTCCAGCTTATTTTACTATCGATGGTGATACCTAAAAATTTTGTTTCATACACTCTTTCTATTTCTATATCATTAATTTTAATTTGTTTGGAAATTTGTCTATTCCCAAAGAGTATATATTTGGTTTTACTTAAGTTAAGTGATAGTTTGTTAATATCAAACCATTTCTTAATTATTTTGAGCTCATTTTCCACTGTATCCAGAAGTTGATCTAAGTCTCTTCCTGAGCAGTACAGACTGGTATCATCTGCAAACAAAATACACTTTAGGTTTTTCAGTATGTCACATACATCATTTATATACATAATGAACAATTTTGGTCCCAAAATGGAACCTTGTGGAACTCCGTGTGTAATCGTCTTTTTATCTGAGTTAAAATTGTTCATATGCACATACTGATGTCGGTTACTAAGATAGCTATTTAACCAGGTGAGTGCAGTGCCTCTGACACCATACCTTTCCATTTTTTTCAAGAGTATTTTATGATCAATGGTGTCAAAGGCCTTGCTTAAGTCTATGAAGACTCCAACTGTGTATTGTTTGTTGTCCGTTGCTGTTGCTATCTCTTCCACTAGTGCCATGACTGCCATCGAAGTGGACCTGTTTGATCGAAACCCATACTGATGGTTACTTAATAAGTTATTTTTCTCAATAAAACTATCAAGCCTTACTGCAAACAGTTTTTCTAATATTTTTGAAAATTGCGAGAGTAATGAGATGGGTCTATAATTAGTGAACAGGTGTCGGTCACCATTTTTAAATATTGGAATTACCTTGGCTGTTTTCATTTTACTTGGGAAGATGCCGGTTGTAAAGGATTGATTACAGATGTAAGTAAAAGGTTTAACTATACAGTGTATGATGTCTTTAATCAATAACATATTTATATCAGAGCAGTCAGTAGTATAACTTTTAGAAATAAAACTACTTCTATAAGTCAACTACATAATCCATTTCTCATCTGCAGCAACCACCACTATGCCTGTCACGTCGTTGGGTGGTGGTAGCCTCACAAGCCCAACCACCGATCCGCCTGCCACGAGCCCCACCACCGATCCGCCGGCAACAACCACAACAGCCGCTCCTACAACAACCACAGAAGCACCAACAACTACCACGACGGCCGCGCCAACAACCACGACGGACGCTCCAACAACTACAACAGCCGCGGCAATAACCACGACGGCCGCTCCAACAACTACAACGGGCGCGCCAACAACCACGACGGCCGCGCCAACAACCACGACGGCCGCTCCAACAACCACGACGGCCGCTCCAACAACCACGACGGCCGCTCCAACAACCACAACAGCCGCTCCTACAACAACTACAACAGGAGCACCAACAACTACCACGACGGCCGCGCCAACAACTACAACAGCCGCGGCAACAACCACGACGGCCGCAACAACCACAACAGCCGCTCCTACAATAACCACAGAAGCACCAACAACCACGACGGCCGCTCCAACAACCACAACAGCCGCTCCTACAACAACCACAGGAGCACCAACAACTACCACGACGGCCGCGCCAACAACCACGACGGCCGCTCCAACAACCACGACGGCCGCTCCAACAACCACGGCAATAACCACGACGGCCGCTCCAACAACTACAACGGGCGCGCCAACAACCACGACGGCCGCGCCAACAACCACGACGGCCGCTCCAACAACCACAACAGCCGCTCCTACAACAACTACAACAGGAGCACCAACAACTACCACGACGGCCGCGCCAACAACTACAACAGCCGCGGCAACAACCACGACGGCCGCAACAACCACAACAGCCGCTCCTACAACAACTACAACAGGAGCACCAACAACTACCACGACAACCGCGCCAACAACTACAACAGGAGCACCAACAACTACCACGACAACCGCGCCAACAACTACAACAGCCGCGGCAACAACCACGACGGCCGCGCCAACGACCACGACGGCCGCGCCAACGACCACAGGGGCACCAACGACCACAACGACCACAGGGGCACCAACGACCACCACGACGGCCGCGCCAACGACCACAGGGGCACCAACGACCACAACGACCACAGGGGCACCAACGACCACCACGACGGCCGCGCCAACGACCACAGGGGCACCAACGACCACAACGACCACAGGGGCACCAACGACCACCACGACGGCCGCGCCAACGACCACAGGGGCACCAACGACCACAACGACCACAGGGGCACCAACGACCACCACGACGGCCGCGCCAACGACCACAGGGGCACCAACGACCACAACGACCACAGGGGCACCAACGACCACCACGACGGCCGCGCCAACGACCACAGGGGCACCAACGACCACAACGACCACAGGGGCACCAACGACCACCACGACGGCCGCGCCAACGACCACAGGGGCACCAACGACCACAACGACCACAGGGGCACCAACGACCACCACGACGGCCGCGCCAACGACCACAACGACCACAGGGGCACCAACGACCACCACGACGGCCGCGCCAACGACCACAACGACCACCACTCAGCCCCTCACGACCACCACTCAGCCCCTCACGACCACCACTCAGCCCCTCACGACCACCACTCAGCCCCTCACGACCACCACTCAGCCCCTCACGACCACCACTCAGCCCCTCACGACCACCACTCAGCCCCTCACGACCACCACTCAGCCCCTCACGACCACCACTCAGCCCCTCACGACCACCACTCAGCCCCTCACGACCACCATACAGCCCCTCACGACCACCACTCAGCCCTCACGACCACCACTCAGCCATCACGACCACCACTCAGCAACCCTCAACGACCACTGCAGCCCCTCACGACCACCACTCAGCCCCTCACAGACCACCACTCAGCCCCTCACGACCACCACTCAGCCCCCGCCCGACCACCACTCAGCCCCCTCACGACCACCACTCAGCCCCTCACGACCACCACTCAGCCCCTCACGACCACCACTCAGCCCCTCACGACCACCACTCAGCCCCTCACGACCACCACTCAGCCCCTCACGACCACCACTCAGCCCCTCACGACCACCACTCAGCCCCTCACGACCACCACTCAGCCCCTCACGACCACCACTCAGCCCCTCACGACCACCACTCAGCCACTCACGACCACCACTCAGCCCCTCACCTACCACCACTCAGCCCTCACGACCACCACTCAGCCCCTCACGACCACCACTCAGCCCCTCACGACCACCACTCAGCCCCTCACGACCACCACTCAGCCCCTCACGACCACCACTCAGCCCCTCACGACCACCACTCAGCCCCTCCGCCACTCACGACCACCACTCAGCCCCTCACGACCACCACTCAGCCCCTCACGACCACCACTCAGCCCCTCACGACCACCACTCAGCCCCTCACGACCACACTCAGCCCTCACGACCACCACTCAGCCCATCTAGACCACCACTCAGCCCCTCACGACCACCACTCAGCCCCTCACGACCACCACTCAGCCCCTCACGACCACCACTCAGCCCCTCACGACCACCACTCAGCCCCTCACGACCACCACTCAGCCCCTCACGACCACCACTCAGCCCCTCACGACCACCACTCAGCCCCTCACGACCACCACTCAGCCCCTCACGACCACCACTCAGCCCCTCACGACCACCACTCAGCCCCTCACGACCACCACTCAGCCCCTCACGACCACCCACTCAGCCCCTCACGACCACCACTCAGCCCTCACGACCACCACTCAGCCCCTCACGACCACCACTCAGCCCCTCACGACCACCACTCAGCCCCCTCACGACCACCACTCAGCCCCTCACGACCACCACTCAGCCCCTCACGACCACCACTCAGCCCCTCACGACCACCACTCAGCCCCTCACGACCACCACTCAGCCCCTCACGACACCCCTGCACACTCAGCCCCTCACGACCACCACTCAGCCCCTCACGACCACCACTCAGCCCCTCACGACCACCACTCAGCCCCTCACGACCACCACTCAGCCCCTCACGACCACCACTCAGCCCCTCACGACCACCACTCAGCCCCTCACGACCACCACTCAGCCCCTCACGACCACCACTCAGCCCCCCCACGACAACACTCAGCCCCTCACGACCACCACTCAGCCCCTCACGACCACCACTCAGCCCCTCACGACCACCACTCAGCCCCTCACGACCACCACTCAGCCCTCACGACCACCACTCAGCCCCTCCCGACACCACTCAGCCCCTCACGACCACCACTCAGCCCCTCACGACCACCACTCAGCCCCTCACGACCACCACTCAGCCCCTCACGACCACCACTCAGCCCCTCACGACCACCACTCAGCCCCTCACGACCACACTCAGCCCTCACGACCACCACTCAGCCCCTCACGACCACCACTCAGCCCCTCACGACCACCACTCAGCCCCTCACGACCACCACTCAGCCCCTCACGACCACCACTCAGCCCCTCACGACCACCACTCAGCCCCTCACGACCACCACTCAGCCCTCACGACCACCACTCAGCCCCTCACGACCACCACTCAGCCCCTCACGACCACCACTCAGCCCCTCACGACCACCACTCAGCCCCTCACGACCACCACTCAGCCCCTCACGACCACCACTCAGCCCCTCACGACCACCACTCAGCCCCTCACGACCACCACTCAGCCCCTCACGACCACCACTCAGCCCCTCACGACCACCACTCAGCCCCTCACGACCACCACTCAGCCCCTCACGACCACCACTCAGCCCCTCACGACCACCACTCAGCCCCTCACGACCACCACTCAGCCCCTCACGACCACCACTCAGCCCCTCACGACCACCACTCAGCACCTCACGACCACCACTCAGCCCCTCACGACCACCACTCAGCCCCTCACGACCACCACTCAGCACCTCACGACCACCACTCAGCCCCTCACGACCACCACTCAGCCCCTCACGACCACCACTCAGCCCTCACGACCACCACTCAGCCCCTCACCGACCACCACTCAGCCCCTCACGACCACCACTCAGCCCCTCACGACCACCACTCAGCCCCTCACGACCACCACTCAGCCCTCACGACCACCACTCAGCCCCTCACGACCACCACTCAGCCCCCTCACGACCACCACTCAGCCCCTCACGACCACCACTCAAGCCCATCACGACCACCACTATGCCCCTCACGACCACCACTCAGCCCCTCACGACCACCACTCAGCCCCTCACGACCACCACTCAGCCCCTCACGACCACCACTCAGCCCCTCACGACCACCACTCCGCCCCTCACGATCACCACTCAGCCCCTCACGACCACCACTCAGCCCCTCACGACCACCACTCAGCCCCTCACGACCACCACTCAGCCCCTCACGACCACCACTCAGCCCCTCACGACCACCACTCAGCCCCTCACGACCACCACTCAGCCCCTAACGACCACCACTCAGCCCCTCACGACCACCACTCAGCCCCTCACGACCACCACTCAGCCCCTCACGACCACCACTCAGCCCCTCACGACCACCACTCAGCCCCTCACGACCACCACTCAGCCCCTCACGACCACCACTCAGCCCCTCACGACCACCACTCAGCCCCTCACGACCACCACTCAGCCCTCACGACCACCACTCAGCCCCTCACGACCACCACTCAGCCCTCACGACCACCACTCAGCCCCTCACGACCACCACTCAGCCCCCACGACCACCACTCAGCCCCTCACGACCACCACTCAGCCCCTCACGACCACCACTCAGCCCCTCACGACCACCACTCAGCCCCTCACGACCACCACTCAGCCCCTCACGACCACCACTCAGCCCCTCACGACCACCACTCAGCCCCTCACGACCACCACTCAGCCCCTCACGACCACCACTCAGCCCCTCACGACCACCACTCAGCCCCTCACGACCACCACTCAGCCCCTCACGACCACCACTCAGCCCCTCACGACACCACTCAGCCCTCACGACCACCACTCAGCCCCTCCACGACCACCACTCCAGCCCCTCACGACCACCACTCAGCCCCTCACGACCCACCACTCAGCCCCTCACGACCACCACTCAGCCCCCTCACGACCACACTCAGCCCCCTCACGACCACCACTCAGCCCCTCACGACCACCACTCAGCCCCTCACGACCACCACTCAGCCCCTCACGACCACCACTCAGCCCCTCACGACCACCACTCAGCCCCTCACGACCACCACTCAGCCCCCTCACGACCACCACTCAGCCCCTCACGACCACCACTCAGCCCCTCACGACCACCACTCAGCCCCTCACGACCACCACTCAGCCCCTCACGACCACCACTCAGCCCCTCACGACCACCACTCAGCCCCTCACGACCACCACTCAGCCCCTCACGACCACCACTCAGCCCCTCACGACCACCACTCAGCCCCTCACGACCACCACTCAGCCCTCACGACCACCACTCAGCCCCTCACGACCACCACTCAGCCCCTCACGACCACCACTCAGCCCCTCACGACCACCACTCAGCCCCTCACGACCACCACTCAGCCCCTCACGACCACCACTCAGCCCCTCACGACCACCACTCAGCCCCTCACGACCACCACTCAGCCCTCACGACCACCACTCAGCCCCTCACGACCACCACTCAGCCCCTCACGACCACCACTCAGCCCCTCACGACCACCACTCAGCCCCTCACGACCACCACTCAGCCCCTCACGACCACCACTCAGCCCCTCACGACCACCACTCAGCCCCTCACGACCACCACTCAGCCCTCACGACCACCACTCAGCCCCTCACGACCACCACTCAGCCCCTCACGACCACCACTCAGCCCTCACGACCCACCACTCAGCCCCCACGACCCACCACTCCGCCCCTCACGACCACCACTCAGCACCTCACGTACCCCATCCGCCCTCACTCCACGCATCAGCCCTCACGCACCACCTCAGCCCCTCACGCCCACCACTCAGCCCTCACGACCACCAACTCAGGCCCCTCACGACCACCACTCAAGCCCCTCACGACCACCACTCAGCCCCTCACGACCACCACTCAGCCCCTCACGACCACCACTCAGCCCCTAACGGACCTACCACTCAGCCCCTCACGGACCACACTCAGCCCTCACGACCACCACTCAGCCCCTCCCAACGACCACCCACTCAGCCCCTCACGACCACCACTCAGCCCCTCACGGACCACCACTCAGCCCCTCAACCGACCACCCACTCAGGCCCCCTCAACGACCACCACTCAGCCCCTCACGAACCACCACTCAGCCCCTCACGGATCCCCCCCCTCAGCCCCTCACTACCTACCCCATCCTCTCAAACGACCACTCACTCAGCCCCTCACGACCACCACTCAGCCCCGTCACGCACCACCACTCAGCCCCTCACGACACCCACTCAAGCCCCTCACGACCACCACTCAGCCCCTCACGGACCACACTCAGCCCCTCACGACCACCACTCAGCCCTCACGACCACCACTCAGCCCCTCACGACCACCACTCAGCCCCTCACGACCACCAATCAGCCCCTCACGACACCACTCAGCCCCTCACGACCACCACTCAGCCCCTCACGACCACCACTCAGACCCCTCACGACCACCACTCAGCCCCTCACGACCACCACTCAGCCCCTCACGACCACCACTCAGCCCCTCACGACCACCACTCAGCCCCTCACGACCACCACTCAGCCCCTCACGGACCACCACTCAGGCCCCTCACGACCACCACTCAGCCCCTCACGACCACCACTCAGCCCCTCACGACCACCACTCAGCCCCTCACGACCACCACTCAGCCCCTCACGACCCACTCACTCAGCCCCTCACGACCACCACTCAGCCCTCACGACCACCACTCAGCCCCTCACGACCACCACTCAGCCCCTCACGACCACCACTCAGCCCCTCAACGACCACCACTCAGCCCCTCACGACCACCACTCAGCCCCTCACGACCACCACTCAGCCCCTCACGACCACCACTCAGCCCCCTCACGACCACCACTCAGCCCCTCACGACCACCACTCAGCCCCTCACGACCACCACTCAGCCCCTCACGACCACCACTCAGCCCCTCACGACCACCACTCAGCCCCTCTCGTACACCACTCAGCCCCTCACGACCACCACTCAGCCCCTCACGACCACCACTCAGCCCCTCACGACCACCACTCAGCCCCTCACGACCACCACTCAGCCCCTCACGACCACCACTCAGCCCCTCACGACCACCACTCAGCCCCTCGCGACCACCACTCAGCCCCTCACGACCACCACTCAGCCCCTCACGACCACCACTCAGCCCCTCACGACCACCACTCAGCCCCTCACGACCACCACTCAGCCCCTCACGACCACCACTCAGCCCCTCACGACCACCACTCAGCCCCTCACGACCACCACTCAGCCCCTCACGACCACCACTCAGCCCCTCACGACCACCACTCAGCCCCTCACGACCACCACTCAGCCCCTCACGACCACCACTCAGCCCCTCACGACCACCACTCAGCCCCTCACGACCACCACTCAGCCCCTCACGACCACCACTCAGCCCCTCACGACCACCACTCAGCCCCTCACGACCACCACTCAGCCCCTCACGACCACCACTCAGCCCCTCACGACCACCACTCAGCCCCTCACGACCACCACTCAGCCCCTCACGACCACCACTCAGCCCCTCACGACCACCACTCAGCCCTCACGACACCACTCAGCCCCTCACGACCACCACTCAGCCCCTCACGACCACCACTCAGCCCCTCACGACCACCACTCAGCCCCTCACGACACCAACTCAGCCCCTCACGTCCCCCCATCAGGCCCTCACGACCACCACTCAGCCCCTCACGACCACCACTCAGCCCCTCACGACCACCACTCAGCCCCTCACGACCACCACTCAGCCCCTCACGACCACCACTCAGCCCCTCACGACCACCACTCAGCCCCTCACGACCACCACTCAGCCCCTCGACCACCATCAGCCCCTCACGACCACCACTCAGCCCCTCACGACCACCATCAGCCCCTCACGACACCCTCAGCCCCTCACGACCACCACTCACACCCTCACGACCACCACTCAGCCCCTCACGACCACCACTCAGCCCCTCACGACCACACAGCCCTCACGACCACCACTCAGCCCCTCACGACCACCACTCAGCCCCTCACGACACCACTCAGCCCCTCACGACCACCACTCAGCCCTCACGACCACCACTCAGCCCCTCACGACCACCACCAGCCCCTCACGACCACCACTCAGCCCCTCACATCCCCTCCCACTCGCCCCTCACGACCACCACTCCTCAGACCACCACCCCCTCACGACCACCACTCAGCCCCTCACGACCACCACTCAGCCCCTCACGACCACCACTCAGCCCTCACGACCACCACTCATCCTACACGGACCACACTCATACCCCGTCACTGACCAACCACTCTCAGCCCTCACAGACCACCACTCAGCCCCTCACGACCACCACTCGCCCCTCACTACACCACTCGTCAGCCCCTCACACCACACTCAGCCCCTCACGACACCACTCAGCCCCTCACGACCACCACTCAGCCCCTCACGACCACCACTCAGCTCCCTCAAAGACAACCCACTTCAGCCCCTCACGACCACCATCAGCCCCTCACGACTGCACCACGCAGCCATCACTGACCACCACTCAGCCCCTCACGACCCCACTCCGCCCATCAACGACTCACCACTCAGCCCATCACGACCCACGCGACTCAGCCCCTCACGACCACCACTCACCCCCTCACGACCACCACTCAGCCCCTCACGACCACCACTCCGCCCACAGGTACATTAGCCATAGACCCAAGTAGTAGGGGGCTAGGACTAGAAGACCAGAGACGACTCTTAGAGTGGACAGAGATGGTACATTGCATTTAAGTGGCACCATATACTGAATGTTAAGCGGACAACAAGACAGACAATGGTGACTGGACATTCATACAAATAAGAAAAAAACGTTAATTGAGCAGTTCACAATGATAATATACAATATGGCGTCAGTTCAAATCCCCTAATCCTCCTTGAGTTCAGTTTGTGTGCTGCCATCAGGCTAGTCAAGCAACACTTAATTTCAGGAGCATTTCAAACCAAAAAGCATGCACTGCATTCACAATTCTGAGTAGGAAACCAAGTTCACAGATGCTGTCAAAAATTGAACATAAAAATGCGATTTAAAGATGCCCAACAAAATGCCACCGAAAACACTCTTTGTGAGCGTGACTGTGCAGGTCCACATGAGTCTAGTACACGTTTTTAAATGTGCCCAGCCGTACTTTGATGTTTTGTTGCGGCCTTGGTAGAACAACCTAAGTTAGCAAACCCTCCAAACACAAAAAACACAAAAATCAATCAGAATGCAACAGGCTTTCCCAACAATACAATTTGCAGCATTTATCAGAAGCTCTGAGCCACGAGTACAGTGCATAGTCGCTTGCCTGGAAATGACAGACAAACCCTTTTCCTGTTCCCTGGGCCAGGTTAGCTAGCACAGGGGTTGGTCGACTTTTCCCTCACAATATTCAGCGTTTTGTGAAAGGCCCACCTTGAAAATGGCATAGAAAGTATATCTGTGACCAGATCAAACTACCAAAATAAACAAAGGAAGCCCCTCAACAAAGTGGATATGACAAAGAACAGAACAGAGAATATTTTTGTTTTACATACTTATGATAATAAAACAAATTCACTTTTCTGAGCATGTTTAGGCCAGCAGAGGCCTTGCTGGCCCTGAGGCCCACCACTGACATTTAAAGTTCATAAACACGTTGAGGTAAACTGTAGGCCAAACGGTGAGGTGTGAGGCAAAATGTTTGGGTACAGTGAGCCGCCTACCTGACCAAACCAGGGCAAGTGCAGTTAAATGTAGAGAGTAGTCTTCAGATTCAGGCTTGAAGGTGATTCCATAGCTCCAAGGAATGAGAACCTGGCCTGTATAGACACAGGACCATGGGTCTCAGTAAATAAATGATCAGGGTGTGCACAATTTAAGTTTAGGTATAAATCAATCAATAATAACACTAGCCATATCATCAAATAATCATCACAATTTCAATATCAAGCACAATACAGAGCAATACTAACTACGTGCAAGTTGAGGTATGAAAATGCCACAGTACTAGCCCCATACAAAGTGCACATGTCACTGGAGCACCAAGACCTTTAGCATTCATAAATACCAAATAAAGGCTTGAAATTCCGCACAACAGTGTCTATAATAATATACAACTTAACCCAAAACTCAACATAAGTTTCATATTATTTGAGTGAAAGACATTGGAGAAAACTGCTTTAAAACCCAATGCTAACCGCTCATTGAGAATGAATGGAAACCGCTAGGCTACTATTAGCATAACAAACAAACTCACCAATTCTCCTTTATATCACAGAATTAAATCTCACTCCCGATGTGGCAAGGACCCGATGAGCGGCACCTGTGGTTAAACAGTGAGTTTAATACAGTTGGAGCGCTGTCATAATTAAATGAAGGTAAACGAGAAGTTTAAAACCCACCGGCCTCACAAGCTCCTGGCGCGAGCCCTGCACGTGTGTGACGCTGCCGGTAATAATGCGCCTGATTGGACGCAACGAGTCACGTGAACGAGAGCGCGAGCCTTGAAAGGGACACAGCGGAGGAGAGAAAGAGAGAGAGAGAGAACGAGAGAAAGAGAGGGAAAGAGAGAAAGAGAGAGAGCACAGGGAACACAAATGCCTCTTTATCTGAGTATTAATATTATTATTATGTTCTTTTAACAGATGAGAGCTTAGTTGCACATGTAAGAATGCGGATTAGATCTTCTGGAAACATCAGTGAAGCAACAATGACTGAACTCATCAAACAGGTAAAAAATATTTTTTATAATGATTTTAATGTGATGTATTTTAATGAACATTGCAGGAATTAAACTACTTTTTTCTTTTCCAGTTCTTGAAAGATAACCTGATTGAAATAGAGCCTGCTGTCAGGATTATAGAAGTTAACAAAATAAATGTCTAATTTTGGACATATGCATGGTGTGGATGAAATGTCTACACATAAACTTTCTAAAAGGGAAGTACATTAATTATACAGTATCTGTATGTGAATGCATGTTCAATGTATAGTATATCTAACAATGTATATTACACTTTTGCCATTTGTACAGGTGAATACACTGCCTGGCCAAAAAAAAAAAAGTCGCCACCAAATAAAAAGGTCACACGTTGTAATATTTGGTTGTTCCGCCTTTAGTTTTGAGGCATTGCTTTGATTTGGCTTCTTCAACGTCACAAGATTTATTTCCATCCAGTGTTGCATTAATTTTCCACTAAATTCTCACATTGATGATGGTCGAGTCTGACGCTGCTCAAAGCTTCTCCAGCTCATCCCAAAAATTCTCAATGGGGTTAAGGTCTGGACTCTGTGGTGGACGATCCGTCTCATCAGGGAAGAAAAAATCCACTGATGGAATAACCTGGTCATTCGGTTTATTCAGGTGTCAGCTGACCTCATTCTTTGAGCACAGACTGATGCTGAACCTCGACCGAACCAACTGCAGCAACTCGTACCTATTTACTGACTTAATCCAGGTGGCGACTTTGTTTTTTTTGTTGTCAGGCAGTACATAATGGTGATGTGTCAACATTATTCTATTGGTATTTATTATAATTACATGAATGAATAAATATAAATAAATCTGTTTGCATCTGTTCTTTTTATTGGTAATTTCAGTTTAATAATGTAATAACACAGTCCTTTGTAAGTAACTTGACATTTAATACGAAGAACTAAAGTACTATTTATAACTAATTGTGAGTCATTTAAAAGTTTACAGACTAAACATCATAACAATGCAAATGCTCCACAGTTGGACCAGGTTAAAGTCCAATATACATACAGTGCCCTCAACATATATCGCAGGTAACATGGTGGTAAAAAGTACATTATATCCCAATTTTGTCTCCTGTCACGCTTTTAATTCTATTACAAGTCACTGAATTCAAATTCAAATTACCCTGATAGCATAATTTACCAGTCATTTTTTAAAGGTTTTTGGAAAAATACAAAAAACGGCTAATAAGGTGACTGCGGCGGTGTGTAATAATCTTTCTGATTGGCTGCAGACAGAGCCAGTTACACCTACAGATGGAGCAAAGTCTGCAGAGTAAATGAGACAAAACAAAGCAAAAAAAACAACCTAAATTTGGCCAAAAACACTGATTTGTTGAGTTATGCAGTGAGATCAGGGTTAGGTCTCCTGGATTAGTACATCACAGGTGAAAAACTGATCCAATCCAATCCAATCCACTTTATTTAAATAGCACATTTCACAAACAAATGCAGTTTCCAAAGTGCTGCACATATCAATAAAATGGCAAGTGGAATGTCACCCAGTCGCGTGCTTTGGGTTTTGCTGATGAACTGGTTTAAGCAACATTTTTGCTGTGACTAATGGATTTAATAGCTCAACTGTAGACAAACTCAAAGCTAATGTAGTATCTGTTTTTAAATACAAAATAAATTATGCAGTGATACAAAGTTTAAAATCAGAATAAAACTTTATTTATTGTCAGGGAATTAAAAAAAACAAATATTATTGGTGCAATCTTTCAGAAAATTACAGGAAAACTCCATAGATTCTGTAATAAATAAAGCCGTGACTCAACTGTGTCTAAATATTAATAAAATTGTTTTAAAAAGTAACAGTAAAACACAAGCCGTGGTATCGAGGCGGGGGAAGTGTGTAGGCCCAAGGGAACAGCAACAAAAATCGAGTGGTCAGGTCCTCCTAATCCGCCCACCGGTGCAGCGATCCTCTGGACTCAAACATGTGAAGCCCACTGACTCACGCACAGCTCTGGTCAGCAGCTCCAACAGCTCCACAGCGCCACCTACTCGTCTGGGTAGAAACAGTTCCAGAGTGCAAGTGGAGGCAGAAGGCAGGCGCAAAATGGACGGATCAGAATCCTATCAAAGGCAAAAAGACAAGTCAGTTAGAAATCACAATGATACTAAAATGCTTGTATTTTGAGACTGACAATACATAGAAATTAGTGTCAAGTATTAATTCTCATAAAAAAGATACTTGATAAACTATTCGTATAATTTCTCAAAAATTACATTAAGAAGAAAACTCTAGTTCATATGTAGAGTACAGCCGTTTATCTGCACGTCTTGGATGTATGGATCAGTGTTTACTACAAATGAACCCTTTGTCCTTGCACTTTGACCTTGGATTAGAGGGGCAATCTCTTATGCTCCTCCCCCTGGAAGAGATCATAATTAGATCGAAAGAATAATAGCTAGTAACTTAACTTTTCTATAGAGACATATTTTGCATGATTGGATAAAATATGAAGGAGGTAAAATGTAAATAATGGGGTCTATGCAATGAATGGACTGTGCAATTATGGGAACTGTGCAATGTGTCAAATGTGCAATTAGTGGAATGTGCAGTGAGTGGAATGTGCAGTTTTTATTTTGACCCTTCTGTGACCCCAGTCCTTGGGACAACGGATGTAAATTAGCCTTTGTCTATAATCCAGTGTGTTTACGTTCATGTCTGTTCATTAAAATGCTTTGTCCCAACCAAATAAATAAATTAAATTAATGTAGACAACAGTCCTAAGATTCAGCGAAACAGCCTCTTAAACACATAAGAGAACCTTTTTTGTCCCAGAAGGGGGAAATTCCAGTCTAGTCTCCCAATCTCCCTCTTCCTCCATCGCGCCTCACGCCAGAGAATCAGATTTGTTTATTTCAGTGATACATTTGAAACAAAGCAGCTCTGGTCACACATTTTCAACAAAATGCTCACTGACTCTGCAGAAATCTGAAATATCTTTCAGTCCCCTGTGATATTTCTTTCCCTTTCTTTTTTCCTCGTAAGCAGCCATATTTGTTTTGATACAGATAAACCGTCTTAGCCCCTGATTGGCTAATCCCCCCGTCAATCACGTCCATCTGAATTTGGAAGATTTAACGGTGACCAGACTCACATTTTGGTAAAGTATTGGAGAAATGTGTTTTCTGGATCCCAGGCAAAGTACCACAGAGTATAAATATAAGGCTACAAACCGTTATGTACAAGTCATTTTCCCCACATCACTTTGACAGACCTGAGAGTAGAAACGCAGAGTGATGGAGCTGGAAAAGCCCAGTGGAGGCACCTGGTCCAGTCCTGAGACGAAGATGAGGAGGTCTTCAAAGGAAAGAGCAGCGCCACCATCTGACAAACAAGAAGCTAATATTATATACATTATAATGGACTTGAGTCACTATTTTGAGGACTTTTTTTTTTTTTTTTAATGACATGCCATTTACAAAAATCATTTAAATTACAACATGCAAGGAGTATCTGTTCATTTCTTAACTCTAGGGTTGGGCAATATGGAATTAAAAATCTCATCCTTGTGGCGACCTCGTATTTTGTTGAGTGTTTTAAGTCTCATCTTAAGACCCACTTTTATTCTCTGGCTTTTAACACCGCGTGAGTTGTGTGGTCCTGTGTTTTTCTTTTCTTTTATTTATTTTTATGTGTTTTATTGATTTTATTTTTTTATGTCACTTTGTCTCTGTGCAGCACTTTGGAAACAATTTGTTTATGAAATGTGCTATATAAATAAAGTGGATTGGATTGGATATCGTGATTCAGTATTTTTCTACCTAATGCAACGCGTAGAGTCATATTTCCATTTCTCACTTTTTTTTTTACCTTTACTAGGCCCAAAGTGAGTGACAGCTGGACTTAACCAATCAGACTGAAGAGTGAACATTCAGAAGAAGCAGATGATTATATCTAGTTTTGCCTTTAAGACGTAAACAAAGTGTAGATCAAAATGGTGATCTGGGTTGAAGATGTTTTTTTTTGCCGTATCGCCCACCCTTACTTAACTCCTTGCCTTGTGTTTTAACTCGCATGATCTTGTGGCACGAGATCTATTCCCGTCCCTAACGAGCAGCGGGACTTTCTGCGCACTCACCACTGATCAGACCCAGCGCCGTCTCCCAGTGCGCCGCCGTTTCCTCCTCCTCTTTCAGCTCCTCGCAGTCTGAGCTGAAGCTGGCGGTAAAAAGCGACGTAAAGTTTGGCAGCGTCAGAGGCCTGGTACCGACCGATGTCATCACCGGAGCGAAGGCCTCCCGGTGGGACCTCATCACGTCCCACAGCCCGTCGCAGCTGTTCAGGCCCTGGGTAAACTGCTCGATCGTCCTGGACACTCTGAGGAGAAAAGCATCGGAAGAGCTTCACAGAGCTGCGGAACTTTGATGTGCAGAACCCAGTAGAAGACACCGCAGTAGATTTTTGTCAGAGTTTGAATTATTTTTCATTACAAACAAGTGTGTGTGTACAAAAAATACCATAAAGGTACTAAAATTTATAATGTCCTGAGCTGGATTAGTCCTGCTGAAGGGAGGAGTTATACCTTAAATTTGTTGTACCTGATTTTTTACTGTCTTAAAACATAAAATCCTAACCATGTGACCTGGTCTTGTACATCTAACCATAAGGAGGCTTTGAAAAGAGCTGCATGATCATTCAAACATGCTCGAATGATCCATAAAAACATTTCAGACATGTTTTTGATGGGGGACAACGTTTTAACAAGGCAGAAAGCTCCAATGCTGATTTAGTGGAATAACCTCGCCTTAGAAATTGGGTGAGTTTTTATACGTTCTTGGCCTCCCTTTTGATGACTGCATCTGGCTCTCAGGTAAATCTTAGCTGACATTTGTTAACACAATAAGTAATGAATAAATTATACATAAATACAGAAGTAATCATATCAAGTAATTCTCAAAAATAAACAATACTACATAAAGAAAATCATTCGGCTCAGTTTTTATGCGCTGCCTCACACGTTCTCACAGCGTGTGCTCTTTTCCTCGTGCGCGCTGTCGCTCTTAAAGTGACGGTAACATATTTACGTAAAACTTAAATAATGACAATCCTAAGATATTTTCCAAAATCAACATTAATGCAATAAAACAAGTGTGGCTTATACATATAAATCAAATATTAACATAAAACATCATTTATTAACATTAAAGTATTAACACTCTGAATTTGCGCATTACCAAACGTAAACCAAAACTTGATATTAACAATACATTCAGATACTTCTTATACTCTAAAATTGTTGGTTTTGTTTAAAAATTCCCACATTTAGTTGTATTCAGAGTTAAAAAACATTGTATGGCTCTCATGGAAATACATTTTAAAATATGTGACTTTTTTTTGGCTCTCGGCTAAAAAGGTTCCCGACCCCTGCCCCTGCCATAGACTGTATAAAGAAGTGGACTAAGGGAGTCTGATGTCACCCACAGTAAAAGACAAAGTTTAAATGTATTAACTGGACACATCATTGTAGGAGTGAAGACGTTTTGCCGTTTATCCAAGCCTCTTCTTCAGTTCTGCTCAGATTACTGCTGGACATCGCTTAATATCTGTGTGAAGGGAGGAGCTAACTACACTGGAACTGTAAACATCTATTGTCTCCAGTTTCTGTTCCTTATCCAGCCCTTAACGACCCTGCGATTGTTCACTTTGTTTGGGGTCTGAGGATGGAGTTATAGATGGGGGAGAGGCCACATTCTTATTCTTGTTTAAGGAAGGATTCGCTTCTTTAACTCTCCTCTCAAACCATTTTTCACTGGCTAAGATCTGAACTTCACCATCTTCAAAGGAGACAGCAGATGTTTATAGATGTTTACAGCTCCTCCCTTCAGACAGATATAAGGCAGTGTCCAGCAGTGATCTGACCAGAACTGAAGAAGCGGGTTAGACGAGCAGCGAAACGTCTTCACTCCTACGAGGATTTGTCCGGTTGACAGATTTAAACTTAGTCTTTTGCTGTGGATCAGACCCGGACGACTCGGGGATTACGCAAACGTCACCCACGGCGTTCGACTCTAGTCAAACGAAGCTCATCGATTTGGAGCTGAGTTCTACATTTTGAATTCCGGTTATGAGTATCATAGCAACCAAAGAGCCAATCCAGAGTGAGGCTGTTTAAAGGCAACACGACTAGCAGGTTAGCGATGTCCATTTATCTGTACAGTCTATGGCGCATGTGTCAAACTCAGGGCCCGGGGGCCAAATGCGGCCCTCCACGTCATTTTATGTGGGCCACGAGAAGTTAAATTAAAAGGCATGACTGTCATTTTAAAATAAGCCTGTACTGTTTTAATGTGTGCGCTGACAATAAACTAAGGAGATTTTACCAGCGAGTGAGAGCAATGAAGTGAGAAATATTTGCAAATAATCATCACGAAATGTTCACGAAGAGGAAAATTGTCGGCGTGGAAGGAAGAAAGGTGAAGGTGAATACAAGTTTGTGCTTTGAGGAGAAAAACCTGTCTGTTTTTTTGTGTTATGAGGCGGGGTCGGCACAGTCTACGTCGACATTCGGTTACATTTAGTGATATTTACGCTGCCGCACAGTCACATCTGGCCCTTCATAGCAGCCATTTTGCTGATGTGGCCCTCGGTGAAAATTTGTTTGACGCCTTTGGTCTATGGTCTTACCTGTCGTGCATGTAGTGCTTAACGACTCTACTGTAAATGTTTGGGATTTCCTCGGTGGTTGCAGAGGAGATCTCAGGCGCTCCACAGTGAGACGCCCACTCACACAGACTGGGACTGAGCAGCCGCGCATCTGAGCAGCTCTGTAACTGTGGAAAGAAAAATACAACCACGTAAAGTTGGAGTCGTGCTGGACAGGAGCATGGGTCTGAGCGGCATTGATTAAAAAAAAAAAAGCACAATTTTCTCACAGTTTAGATCATCATTTTGATCTCATCACACTTTTTCTGTTCGTGTGGTTTTGGCCGGACAGACAGGGACGCTCTACTCTCTCGTTCAATACCTCACAGTTGATAAGTACCCGTAGTTTTTTGGGGTTTTTTTTCATAGGGGCAGATACAACAAACACAGATTACCAATTTAGTAATCAGATGCCAGCTTTTAAAACACAAGAAAATTCACTAAAACGCAATGGGATTAGTTATAGATACATCGCATTTGCCAAAAGAATCAAATATTAAGGCAAGGCAGGTTTATTTTGGACAGCACAAATCGTACACAAAGTAAAAAGTGCTTTACAAAATAAAAAAGACATTTAAAAGAAAACATCAAAACATAAATAATCATCATAAAATTAACTTTAAAACAGAAGAGTGTAGAATAAAACCCTTTCAGTCACATGCACAGATAAACAGAACTGAGTCTGGATTTAAACTTTGTCAAAGTCGAGGCCTGAGTCACATTTTCAGGAAGAATGTTCCAGGTTTTAGTTGCATAAAACAAACACTGATTCCCCATGTTTAGTCCTGCTTTAGTCCTGCTTTAGTCCTGCTTTAGTCCTGCTTTAGTCCTGCTTTAGTCCTGCTTTAGTCCTGCTTTAGTCCTGCTTTAGTTCTGGCTTAGTCTTGGTTTAGCCCTGGTTTATTCCTGGTCTAGTCCTCAGAGTGTCAGATGGCTCATGTGGCTCATGTGGGAGATGTTCTTTGGTGCTTTAAAGTCTATTCTCTGAGCCACAGGAGCCAGAGACCTGAGCCACAGGACATATGTGCTCGTACTTCCTGGTTCTAGTCCTGACCCGAGCAGCAGTGTTCTGGATGTTCTGGATGTTCTGTTGTGTCTTAAGGCTCGTTTGGAGAGTCCAGTGAGCAGGACGTTACAGTCGTCTAATCTACTGGACACAAATGCAGGATAAGTCTCTCTAAGTCTGGTTTTGACAGTTTACCTTTGATTTTTGACATGTTTTTAGATGATAAAAAGCTGCAGATGTTATTGATTTGATGTGACTGTCAAAGTTCAAGTCTGAGTCCATTATCACCTCTACATTTCTCACCTGATTTGAAGGTTTTAGAGAGAGAGACTGGAGGTGACGCTGACACTTTCTCTTTGTTTTTGTGGACCAGAGACTATGACTTGAGTCTTGTCTGAGTTTAGCTGGAGAAAGCTGTTATTAAAACATCACACACTCACATTTCACCGTTCCTCCGTCCCGTTCCTCCCCCCTGACGTCCATAACTCTCTACTCTACGTCTGGTGGGACTAACCTGTTGGAGATGACTCTGTATTTCAAAGTCCGCCACGTCTCTCCAGCTGAAGTCGTCCAAAGAGGAGCAGTGGCCACACATCAGCTGCAAAACATGAATTGGTCTTAAGTCAATATCAATATGTCCATTTGGGATTTCATTTAATTAAACTAGAACATATTTATCATCATTAATGGAAACTGGTCCTGGACTTTTATCATGGCAAGAAGCACATTTTCAGATACACATTATTATCATTATTATTATTATTTTTAAACATGTGTTTAAGATTTTCCATTTTCATTTGAACAAGAAAAAAAACAAAAAAGAAACAAGGAACATAAACAGTAATAACAAGGGTGGTATGAAACAGAAAAGTTGTATTAGTAGTTAGAATAATGATAATAATAGTAAATTATAAATAAAAGACAATGTGGAAGAGGGGGTCAGATAAAAATAACAATAGCAATAAAAAAAAATATATAAAAAATATATACATACATACATACATACCCACCTACACTTATATACATGTACACATATCCACACACTTATATAATTAAATATAATAATAGTGCAAAATAATTAAGCAGCATCGTTTACCCAGCCGTCAACCAAAAATTCACCAAAAAATTGTAGAATATTGTCCATATTTCCCAAAATTTGTCAAGTTTGTTTTTTGTAGAGTAACTTATCTTTTCCAATGCCAGACAGAAAGTCATTCCCTTTAACCACTGAGAAGCAGAGCAAGGAATATCTGATTTCCATGATGTAGCTTTACAACGTTTAGCTTCTAGAAAACAAATATTCAGCAAAGATGCAATACTTTTAGGCAAATCTCTTGGATAAATATTCAACAGGCACATTTTAGGATAAAGATTAATAGGGACCCACAATTTTACTAACTATATTCAAAACATTACTCCAAAATGACAGTATGAGGGGACATTCCCACATTCAGTGAAACAAGGCACCTTTTTGGTCTTTACGTTTCAAGTTGTGTCTCTGCTCGTATGACCCGGAGTCTTAGTCTTTTGAATAATCACAATAAGTACAAGAAAGTAGAGATAGAGGATAGGGGAAAAGGGGGATTTTCTGAGTACTCCTACCTCAGTGAAGTAGAATACAAGATTACTAAAACGTGGATGAAGAACGTAAGTAAGGATTAAACGCGCTGACGAGGATTTAGAACCTCACAATGCAGAAGTTGTTTAGTCGCTTGGTTTTCAAACACAAACTGTATAAAGAAGTGGACTAAGCGCGTGTGACGTCACCCGCAGCGTTCGGCTCCAGTCAAACGACGCTCCCCCAGTGCGACGTCACTCCAAAGTATCGACTGAAATCTGTATTCGCCGTCAAGCCTTTTCCTTAGTATCGCATTTAACTTTTAAATGTTGGTGTTGTGACTTTACCTGGAATAGAACGGGGTGCAGAAAGCGTGGCCCCGTCCCGCCGTGAGCCAGGGACCAGCCAATCAGAACGCCCGCCTCGTAGTAGCCCCACTCCTCCAGAGCTGAGAGGTCAGAGGTCAAAAGAAGGCGACCGGGCGGGCCTTCAAACAGCGACGTTTCCTGGAGCTCCTGCAACATCAACCTGGATCAAAACAAAGGGAAAGTTGGAATAATATGAGCCTTTTCAGCTACTGTATGTATTTACACTGGCTGTCCGCCCTGTTGTATTCTCACATATCACCACTAGATGGCGTCTACATTACTGCTGTTTGATCGTGTACCAGCTTTGGCCTGACAGAAGACGACCAGAGAGCACAGGTGAGTCTGAACTTCACTTTTGTCTCCAGTTTCCTCCATTGTTAAATTTAGGATGCATTTGTTAAACTTTTGCAGAGGATCTTGAATAAAAACTTCAACATTTTACGAAGATTGACAGGTGGATCAGCCAATCAGGGGCATGCATGGTCCGGCCGTATCAAAACAAATATGGCTGCTTACAAGGGAAAAAAAAAACAAAACAACATCACAGGGGACTGAAAAACATCGGAGAGTTTCTGTAGAATCAATGAGCTGTTAATTAGGTATTATTTGTAAATGATGATCGATCAATGAGCTCCTTCGTCCAATCAGATTTGTTTTTTCAGTGACGCATGTGAAACGAACATGTTTGGTTCTGGCTCGATTTACCACCGGGCAACACAAACGTATAATAAAGATCATATTTTTATGATCCAGTGCAGCCAATCGACCGTGCAGTTCTGCTTTACCTGAAGAACTCCCGCTGCGCCCCCTGGTGGCCCTCCGTCTCCTCTCCACTGAAGGACACGATGGGGACGTCCCTGAAACAGAAGCCCGACTTCCTCACCGCCTTCAGGGCCGAGGACAGCACTGCGGTCCTCCTCACCTGCAGGGGGAGCTCCACATCGGGGGTTTCTTGTGTGAAAGAAGCAAGAACGCTCTGCAACTCCTTCCTGAGCTGAAAGAGTATGTGAAGTTACACACTGAAATTACATCGTACATGAAGAAAATACTGCACTCTGGCTTCAGAATGAGGAAACATTTGCACAGTTGTCATAGCAATTAACAATTCAAAACAAAATACTGTGTTATATCAAAAATACTTCAAACTTTTTACATGTTTGTGTGTGAAAAACAGGTGCTCATCAAGGTCCATGAGGAAAAAACGACATGACACACAACCTCCTAGCATCTCGATTATCAAAAATAATGGCAAAAGTCCTCAAAATGGCTCCAGTAAAAAGGCACCTGAGTCTATACACAGAGGACGTTTGTTACCGACTTTGCCACGAGTCTAAGGCCAAAGTCAAACAGAACCGTCCAATCGGGTTCATTTATTTCAGTGACTCGAGACAAAGCTCATTCATCTTTTAAAAAACTTTTCTGGCGAATCCACCCGTCAATCATGCCCATCAAAACTCCACGTCTTCGCATAGAATAGAAAGTATGTAGTATAGACTGGCCAGGCTACTTGAAGACGTGGAGATTTTTAAGCCACTGGAACTATGGTTTGGACATTGGGCGGATGCAAGACTAACTCCAGAAACGAGTCAATAAACATGACGTCATTTTTGGTGCATCGTAAATCTATAAAACCAGAATTTCCAGCTGCTAAATCTATCATTAATTTGTCTATGTCTGTACTTTACGTAATAATTCACCCAACTTCCCCAAGAGTTGATTTTTGGATCTCATTCGTTGGACATGTTTAGATCTCATTGGTTGGACATGTTTGGATCTCATTCGTTGGACTTTTTGGATCTCATTCTTTGGACGTTTTTGGATCTCAAAGGGGTAGATGTAATGTAAAATAAATCTAACTATTTTTTAACTTCTTCATAAAACTTTCTGTATTTATCACTTATTCAATTTACAAATATTACTTATGTACTTCCATAGATGTAAAAAATATGGCTGTGTAACTGCGTATCACGTGATAAACCGACATTTTAAAACAGTCATACCTTTTAATTTACCTCGTCGCGGCCACATAAAATGACACGGCGGGCCACATTTGGCTCGTGGGCCTTGAGTTTGACACGTGTGTTTTATATGGACTTGTTTGTGTTTCTCTTTGTATGGAATTTTAAACCGGGACCATGAAAAAAAGAGCCCAAATGCTCTCATTGGGTCCCCCGTTTCAATAAACATAAATAAAATAAAGATAAATAAAATATGTGTGTGAATTCAAGTTTATCTAAAGTGCACATTTTTTTGTACATTTAATTTAACTTATCATGTGACGTTCCAGTTTTTGTTCAGAAACTCACCTCCTCTGACCTCGTGTTGCTTGCGTCATTATCTTTGTGGATTTCTGGGACAACCCTTCTGAAAAAATAAATAATAGGTCAATTTTTTGCGTCAAAATGCAGACTAAATCTCGTCTCACCTGTTTTTCTCCGATCGACGTAATGACTTTTCGCCTTCAACCTTCGGGGAACACGAGGAAAGACATAATTACATAACGATTGCCGGAAAATGTGTCAGAGAATGAGGAACATGAATCATATCTGAAATCCTGTCCCATTAGCCAAACCCTGGCCTCGTTATGAAACAGTTTGATACTCTACACTTAAACAGAACATATCGCGCTTTACTTTGGCTTTTTGAGTAGTTTTACGTTCTAAAAATAACCTTTAAGCTTTATTTTTTACAATTATTCCGTACGTTTTTGGCCGTAAAACCCCCTCACCGCACACTTTATACACTTTTCTCACACAGGCGTTAACATTTTCTCACATTTCCGTCTTGTTTAAACTCTCAAAGTTCAGTTGACAGAGCGTTTGTGCACTGATCTGACGGTTGGCGGTTCAAATCCCTCTCTCTCTGTGTATAATGTGTACATGTTTACGTATATGTACAAGTTTTTATACCAATTTGTACTTAGTATCAGTAGTGCACCGCTCATTTACGACATAGAAGAGCAGTCGGGACGCACGTGACTGCTCGTTTCACTAAAACATGACAATATATAATAAGATTCAAGCCGATTTTGTTGTTTTTTTGTTTGAAGTTTATCGTTTTACTTCCTGTTTGGATCATGAGCAGCAGATATGACGTCCAAGGTAACACAGCTATAACTATATTTTACTTTTGTCCTTTGCTAACTATGATGTTAACAAAGGACAAAACTAAAATAGCTGCGTAATTACGATAAGACTGCCACTTAACCGATATAAAACTATGATAAATATTTGGCAGGTACACGCCCGCTCATGCAGGGTTCTGTCTTTATGGTTACGTTTATGCACGTACAGAAGACATCAAATATATAAAACGTGTTGTATGGAGTTATGTAGCAAAGAAAAAGGTGAAATAACTTTATATTTTATTTATTTTCACATCCTAAAAGTGGCCACCCTTTGCTTTATTGACTGGTTTTCACTTCACAGCTGCTTTGTCAGGGTCAAGAAATGACAAAAGTCCAAAGCAGTGGTCAAAGCAAAGGGTAAAGGCCATGACCTGAGTAATTTTGAGTTTACTTTTTGTTTGCTACTGTGATTTAAGTGTCATTTAAGTATATACATATTGTGTCTTTAAAAGCGTTTGATCAGTGTCTGTCAGACCGAGGACATCCAGGGAAGCCTTTGTTGTCTCTGCTGTCCTCAGGTGTAAAAGTTCATGATCTCATGGCTGTGAAACAAAAGTCATTGTTTTGTTATTCTGATATAGTCAGAGGTCAGAGGTCAGACGCTCAGGGGACAGAGTGGGGGGGGGGACTGAGACTGGGACTCAGAGACTTGGAGAGGCTGCCAGTTTGTGTCGAGGGCAGGTCTGCGTCTCTGCGTCTCTGCGTCTCTGCGTCTCTGCGTCTCTGCGTCTCTGCGTCTCTGCGTCTCTGCGTCTCTGCGTCTCTGCGTCTCTGCGTCTCTGCGTCTCTGCGTCTCTGCGTCTGCCTGCATCTGTCTGCAACAAAGCACCTCACCGGGCTTCGCAAACTGATCACTTTTCATTGAGAATCGTGCATCAGTGTCATTCATAGTTTTGATGCTTCAGTTAAAATCCACAATGTAAAATAATCATGAAATTAAAGAAAAGACCTAAATAAAAAATTAAAAACACGTGTCCAAACATTTGACTGGTCATGCATCATCTCTTCAAAAACTAGAGATAGACCGATATTTGGACTTTTTAGGGCATGGGGTATCGGCCTTAATTCTCCAGCACAGGCCGATATTTAATTTTGTCCGATCTACTGCCTAAAAATCCACACATTAACACTTTAATATGAAGAAACCGCTCCACAAAACAGGACCACACAGTTTTATTATAGGTTTTTTTAGTTTGTACTAAATTTAAATAACATAATGTGGGGAAAATGATCAAAATCGGGCCAAAAACATCGGTACATCTTATCAACAATACATCGCTCTGGATTCTAAACAAACAGTATCGCATCAGTCATGAAAAAAACCCATATCGATCTTTACCAAAACCCTTTAAATACCTGAGAGGACGAGGTTTCCTGGTGAATGAGCAGATACAGAGGCCCCAGAGCAGAGACCTGCAGCACGTGGGCCCCGTTCCAGCCCTCCCCAGGGGCCAAAGGGATGAACAGACACCTGGAGCTCTGCACACACTAAACGCACAACAACAGGAGCACACGGTTAATACGAGCTTAAACGAGGGATGTTTTACTTTTGGGGGGTAATTTAGTGTAAACTGTAACATGCGGTGATGATTATTTTACCCATTATGAACCACAATATTCATCTAAAATAATAAAACAAACTGGTGCATTGACTTTCTGTTCAAAACTGCCCCATCTTGTTCAGACAAATTTACATAAACGTTGGATCGCAGTGTGACTCTGAAGTGCTGTAGGTTCGCAATTTGTTTTCTCCCCGACAAAACCCACAATGTCGATGAAACGTTCTGCACCGACAAAGACGCCGACGAAGGTTTGAACTTTGAGAGAGTTTAAACGAGAGAGAAATGTGAGAAAATGTTAACGCCTGTGTGAGAAAAGTGTATAAAGTGTGTGGTGAGGGGTTTTACAGACAAAAACATATATACCATATTTTCCGGACTATAATTTGCACTTTTTTTCATAGTTTGGCCGAGGATACTCAGATGTGATTGTGAAATATATGTTTTTTCTTCATTTTTTGGCTGGTGCAACTTATAACTTATAAAATACGGTAATAATTGTAAAAAAAAATAAAGCTGATACTTCGCGGATTTCGCCTATTCCGGGTTATTTTGCAAGTTTTCTCCCCGACAAAACCCACAATGTCGATGAAACATTCTGCACCGACAAAGACGCCTACGAAGGTTTGAACTTTGTGTTTAAACGAGAGAGAAATGTGAGAAAATGTTAACACCTGTGTGAGAAAAGTGTATAAAGTGTGTGGTGAGGGGTTTTACAGACAAAAACAGAGAATAATGTAAAAAATAAAGCTGATACTTCGCGGATTTCGTCTTATTGTGGGTTATTTTTAGAACGTGACCCCCGCGATAAACGAGGGACCGCTGTAATCACAAACAAGTACAGAAAAGTGGGCGGGGATAGGGGGTGGCTGAAAATAGAAATTTTTCAAACACTCAAGCCTCAAACGTAGGACAATGTAGGATTATATATTCATCGTAATACAACTTTGAGTAAGTCAGTGATCGAGGAACAATTATTAATATCATAAAACTGATCTGACAAAAATTTCCCTTTAAAGTGGCGTCTCTAAGCAAGTAATTTACAACTTAGTGTTCAAGTATTACACAGTTTAACCTCCTGAGACCCGAGCTCTTGCGTCGCTTTATTAATTTCTCTTTGTTATTTGTTCTGACTGGACCTGATGAGTCTAAATACAAATAATTATCTTTTTACATTATGTAGTTTCTGAGAAAAAATGATGTAAATAAAATGTCCTCATTACTCATTTTGATAAAACATTTGAATAATGATTTGAAACACTATTTATTATGACCCTGAACACAGCAACATTTGTCCTGAATCTAAAAACAAAATGAAAAACAACAATTGTGCCTCTTGGAACAAAGTGTCTCATGTGAAAAAAAATAAATTAAAATAAAATATTCTAAACATTCTAAACTGTTAATATATTTACATTGCTGCTGTTCTTGTTGCTGTTATTCTTCATCTAATAATTTGCACTGTGGCCTAGACAAACCAAAAACACGTTGTCCACATATGAGGACGCCAGGTCTCAGTAGGATCTGTTTCAATTCAGATCCTGCTAACAATAATTTACACCAGTTATCAGCAGAAACGTAAAGACAGACACTATATAACAAACAGGACTCCAGCTGAACAGACGTATCCGCTCACTGTTATGTCCCCGAAACGTGAAACCAGAGCCCGATTTGTTCTGATTTTTACAAATGTCCTTCCAAAACTCTCAGTTCACACATGTCCCTGACCGTCCCTGACATCCCACCTGCAGATACGTGAAGGTGATGTTTCTTGCGGCTGCTTTTCCAAACTGCCGGCGCAGCACCAGCTTCAGTTTAGTGTCCATCTCTGCGGCCGACCAGCTGCTGTCCACCGTCATACGAGCAGTGAGCGGGGACACCTCTCGTCTTTGGGAAAACACGTGGCTGAAAAAAGACAATGTTAAGTTTAATAATCAAGGCGAGTTTGTTTGTACAGCACCTCCAGTGTCTCTAAAACCTTCAAATCTGGAGGTGATAATGGACTCAGACGTGAACTTTAACAGTCACATCAAATCAATAACATCTGCAGCTTTTACAATCTAAAAAACATGTCAAAAATCAAAGGTAAACTGTCAAAACCAGACTCAGAGAGACTTGTCCTGCATTTGTGTCCAGTAGATTAGACGACTGTAACGTCCTGCTCACTGGACTCTCCAACCGAGCCTTAAGACAGAACAGAACATCCAGAACATCCAGAACACTGCTGCTCGGGTCAGGACTAGAACCAGAACTAGAACCTTTAAAGTAGCTCAGTGTGAACAAGTCTCTCCATGAACCAGAACCAAAGAACATCTCCCACATGAGCCACATGAACCATCTCACATGAGGAGGACTAAACTGGGACTAAACCAGGACTAGATCAGGACTAACCCAGGACTAAAGCAGGACTAAACCAGGACTAAACCAGGACTAAACCAGGACTAAACATGGGGAATCAGTGTTTCAGTTTTATGCAACTAAAACCTGGAACATTCTTCCTGAAGATGTGACTCAGGCCTCGACTTTGACGATGTTTAAATCCAGACTCAAAACTGTTCTGTTTATCTGTGCATACGACTGAAAGGGTTTCATCCTGCACTCTTCTCTTTTAATGGTAATTTTATGATTATTTATGATTATTTTTGTTTTAATTTGTGTGATTTTAATGCCTTTTTTTATTCTGTAAAGCACTTTGAATTGCTTTGTGAGCGAATTGCGCTGTACAAATAAACTTGCCTCGTTTTTACAGAATAAGAAAGACATTAAAATCACAATACAAACAAACCAAAACATAAACAATAATGATCATAAATGTAAAAAAATAAGAGAAGAGTGCAGAGTAAAAACCTTTCATACAGAGGGATCTCAGTCTGGTCCACACGCTCCGTCGCATCTCGAGCCAGAACTATGATCGAGCTCAACTCAGATCACCACAGTTTAGTTCTTTGCTCTTTCATTCTACTGAAATCTGCAGTGTTTTTCAATCCACCTTTTTCCTTTATTTATTGACTAGATTTAATGACAGACGTGTTAGCTCAGTGTCGTTAGCTCCTGCTTCACACAAATATAAAGGCGGTGTCCAGCAGTAATCTGACCAGAACTGAAGACAGAATACAATTTTTCTTTTACTCCGGACCAAACCTGGACCGAGGGATGACACAGACTCTTATATAACGTTTTCCTGGCGCTTTTTTGCACAATTTCGCGCATTATTCATGAAGTCCGTACACAGTGGGAGCCATAACTTCCCTGGAGTAAAACGGACCTCCTAACCTACTTCCTTCTTTACTTCTTTAATCATTTTACCTCTTCCAGTGCCGAGAGATTTGTTTAGTTATGATTTTCTTTTAAGTAAACCAAGACTTTTAGACCATTTTTTAACAAAATTTCTAACGAGCCAGCGACATGTCCCGGGGGGAAGAAACCAAAGGAATTCTTTCTGCGAACGCTGTCGGAACCATCAACGACAAATTAATGAGCTACATGCACGGATTATTTGTTTTAGAATCGGAAAAAGGACTTCACCGGACGCTCCCTGTGACCTCCAGTGTCCAAAACTTTGTAAAGACGAGAATGAAAAGCCAACGCGACAAGTGGCTCTAACTCATTTTACAGACTGTCCGTACAAAGTCATAAATGGAGGTATAGTTAGATGTTCACAGAGAGGTAACAGATGCTTACAGTCACTAAAAAGATGTACTACGAGACCTTTTGTCGACTCGAAAAGGAAAATCATGTGACCGAAGCAGCTGGGTCTAATGGAGACGTCTTAAAATAAGTCTGTGTCGTTCTTACAGAGAAACAAGTTCAGATCAGCGCTTAAGACACAAAGTATTCAACACACGGTTTAAGAGTGAAGTAAAAATCATGCTTTCAAGGACTCGGCAACAGTTTCCACTAGTGTCAAACTCAAGGCCCGTGGGCTGAAGGCGGCCCTCCACATCGTTTTATGCGGCCCTCGACGGAATAAATTAAAAAGTATGACGTCTTAACATGTTATTTTATCAAGAAATACACCGTCACACAGCTATATTTTTACATCTATGCAAATAAATATGCAATACTTGTAAGTTGAATGAGTAATAAATACACAAACAGTTAATTAAAACGTTTAAAAAGTAGTTACGTTTATTTTACGTCTTTACCCTTTGAGCGCAGCCATTGTGTTTGACCCCCCTGCGCTAGAGCCACTGCTGTCCCATCCAAATCCTGACCAGACCCCGCCCCCTTTTAAGTTCAGAGAGTCAGCCGAGGTAACGACGAGAAGGTTTGGCCCCGACGCGCACAGGAGGCGTTTCCAGCTGCTGTAGATGTTTAATATCGAGTAAACCGTCGTCTTGAAACGCGTCTGTGTCTCACCTCTCGATCTGAGCCAGGTACTCGTCTCTGGGCAGAAACACCAGGTCTTTAACCACAAATCGACCGCTGTTCTGAGGCAGCTTCTTCCACTTCAGACGCCCGGCCGTGGGCTCACAGGGAGTCTGACCAACAAAGGAACACGTTTTTATTGGGAAAAGATGATGATACGCCTCATTTCTGTACATTTGAACTGTTTTATTATTATTATTAAGTGATCATTTAGTTTGTACTTGCATTTGCACACAGCCTTTTCACATTTTGAAGAATAAAAATGATATTATAAAGTGCTTTAAGTTCGTACCTTATATTTGGACTTCTTAAGTGAATGGAGAACCTGCAAAATGATTAAATAAATACAGTTTATTAAGGCGGATGCTTATATATTAATAGCGGGAATAAACAACTGAAATCAACCCAAGTCTGGACAAATATTTCATTTCATTTGTTTTCATTTATTTATTTATTTATTTCGAGCACAGGTTCAGCTAAAACACATCTCACAAACTGATTAAATACAAGCTCGAAATCAAATAAAATGCTTTGTTTATGCTTCTGTTCAGTCGAAGGAAAAAAGAAAAGGGGGAAAAAAGGAAAAAAATTAAGAATACACAAACAAATACATCCGATCTCATTCAATTCATGATAATAAGACTCTCTCTGTATCAGACCAGGCCACGTATTTATATAAAAACTAAATAAAATAAATACTTTGGCATTGCTTTTGTGTTTAAATCTGCAGCGTTTCACAGTTTCACCGTCGCACAAAAACATTTTACGAGTCGTTCGAACATGAAGTAGAATTAAATAAAGAAGAAAAACAAAGTTAAACCAGAACTGACACGATTTCAACACAACTTAACCGAGACTAAAAGTGAATTCTACAGATACACACTGATTAAACGCAAGGAAATACAAAATAAACTAAGTGTCGTCCTCACCTCCATCTCTATGAGCATGTCCTCCTCTGCTCCTGGGCTCGCCTCTTTCTCCTCTCTCTCCTCTCTCTCCTCTTTCTCCTCTTTCTCCTGGTTCTCCTGGTTCTCCGTCACAGGGAGGGTCTGTCTGCCGAGCCTCCTCCCCAGTGAGAGGCTCCTCCGGCCGGGCTCCTCTTCTCCAGGGGCCAGAGGGTGATCCAAGTGTCTCTGAGGTCAACACGGAAGAGAAAAGGTGAATATGTGGCACCTCCCAAACTTAAAATCCTACTCAAATTGGAATTCTGAGAGTATTAGTGCCGTCACAATATTAAAATGAAAAGCAAAAACAAAACTTTATATCATTTTAGACTTTTCCCAACTAAAAAATGTGAAGTAAATATCAGTATAATAAGAAATATAGAAGAGTAATGCAGTACTAAGGTGAATATGTAGCTACTTTAGTCTTTAAGCTTTAGACCACGTGTGTCAAACTCATGGCCCGTGGGCTGAATGTGGCGCTCCACGTCATTTCATGCGGCCCTCGACAGAATAAAAAGTATGACGTCTTAACATGTTATTTTATCAAGAGATGCACCGTTACTCAGCTCTATTTTTACATCTATGCAAATAAATATGCAACACGTAATAAATACAGAAACAGAAACTAACCCTAACCGGACCAAGTTATAAGTCAGGTCAATGGAGAGGCCAGTCTGGTTTCAGTTAGAGTTCATGTTTTTCTACTGGACAAGGATTTTCCAGACTCAAAATTTGGCTTCCGATGGATCCAATGACGGCACTTTTTTTTTTGGAGCGGCTGCTGCAAATGTGCGTCTTAAAAACAATAAAAGAGTTGAGTTGTGTTACGTTGTCAGTCAGATGTTTAATTGTATTGAAATGGAAAAACAAAACCCCCAAACTCACCAAAATCTTCTGACAGACATAATACAACACTTAGAACTACCATTTTGATACCATCTGGCAGCCTTTTATTGATTATTTTAATAATAGATAAATATTGACAGTTCTATGTGTATAGATTTGTATGTGCAGGCATTCAGTTCTGTCATTTCTTTTTTTTAATATATCTAATTTTTTGTATTTATTTATTTATTTATTTATTTATGTATTTATTTTTGATTTATTATTATTATTATTTTTATATTTATTTATTTATTTATATTTATTTATTATTATTTATTTATTTATTTTTGATTTATTTATTTTTAATTTTTGATTTATTTATTATCATCTGTGGTTTGTTCTATATTTCAAAAACATAAAAAAAAAAAAAAGAGTTTTTCTATGTATTTTGAAACAATTAAAACACTTGTAATTGAATAAACGTTCACCACCACACAACGGTACCATCTCCATGGAAACGAGCAGGTGGCGGCCCTCAAATAAAGAAAAATGACACAGTGCACCTTTAAATGAGAGTGAAAAGTATTTAGAGAGTCTTCTTTTCAATAATATTCAGTCGTTTAAACAGGAAATTTATGGGTATAACGTCTTAAATTGATGTAATTGGAAAAACAAAACATTTAACGACGCACAAAATCTGGTTTTAGGTCAAAGGTCAAAAGTATAGATCAAAATGCACTGAACTTTACCTCATTTAGGCCGACTCAGCTTGGACCGTGAACAGAATCCCCTGTGAATCCTTTTTTAATCAAACATTTTCCACTATTTTTCAAACTGTGGTGTCATTTATCTGATCTACGAGGCACAAACCTGGTGTTTTCCTGCTTTGTGCTCGTGGTTTTGGATCAGCAAACACGACTCCTCTGAAGAAAACAGCTCCATCTCGATGCTCTCTTTGACACGCACCTCCAAATCAGACGCCATCCCGTCTGCAAAGTCCCACAGCTGCAGTTTGTTTGGTTTAAACGCACCTTTTACCCCAAATTTACTCCAGCATTTCTGTTTTTTGGTTGTTTTTTTTTGCTTCTTTCCAAACCCCGCCCCCTCAAAACCACAAGCTGAGCTCCATTACTGTCTGAATTCTGATTGGGTTTAGATTAAAGCTCCTGCGCTCTGATTGGCTGGGAGGATAGTACTGGTTTGTGATTGGCTGAAGATGTTCCACAGTCCATTTGACCTCTGACCTCTGGTGCTAAAGGTTCACCTCTGATTAGATCACGTTGTCCTGGTCAATCAGACTGAGGATAGTGACATTTGTGAGTTTGCAGTTTGTTCGGGTTTGATTGATTTAACTGAAATTCTAACGTCAAAAACCTGCTTAAAGTTGCACTACGTGACTTAGTACAGAAAAAGGGTCACACACTCTGATATTTGGTTGTTCCGCCTTTAGCTTTGATCATTCGCTGTGTCATTGTTTCGATTTCGCTTCTGCAACGTCACAAGATTTATATTTCCATCCAGTGTTGCATTAATTTTCCTCCCTGATCTCACATTGATGCTGGTCGAGTCTGACGCTGCTCAAAGCTTCTCCAGCTCATCCCAAAGATTCTCAATGGGGTTAAGGTCTGGACTCTGTGGTGGACGATCCATGTGTGAAAATGATGTCTCTGTCTCTCTCTCTCTGCTTCTCTCTTTCTGCTTCTTCTTCTCTCTGCTTCTATTTCTCTCTCTCCCCCCTCTCTCTCTTTCTGCTTCTCCTTCTCTCTGCTTCTATTCCTTTCTTTGCTTGACTCTCTCTCTGCTTCTCTCTCACTATGCATCTCTCTGTCTCTCTTTCTGCTTCTCTCTCTCTCTCTGCCTCCCTCTCTTTCCCTCTCTGCTTCTATTTCTCTCTCTCCCCCTCTCTCTCTTTCTGCTTCTCCTTCTCTCTGCTTCTATTCCTTTCTTTGCTTCTCTCTCTCT